>NC_133657.1:25538982-25838982 GCF_009905375.1 Apium graveolens | reverse complement strand
GAGGTGTTCAAGAAACTTCACATCAACATACCTTTCAGTGAGGCTCTGGAGTAAATGCCTAGTTATGCGAAATTCATGAAAGGTATTCTTTCAAAGAAGGTAAAACTGGATGATCTTGATACCATTGCTCTAACAGAAGAGTGCAGTGCTGTGCTGCAATAAAAATTACCTCCAAAGCTTAAAGATCCAGGTAGCTTCACCATTCCTTGCACCATTGGCAAGTTGTCATTCGACAAGTGCCTTTGCGATTTGGGAGCAAGCATCAATCTGATGCCGTTGTCTATCTTCAAAAAGCTGAATTTACCTGATCCAAAGCCCACCTATATGTCTCTATAATTGGCTGATCGTTCTATTACATACCCACGAGGCATCGTGGATGACGTGTTAGTAAAGGTGGATAAGCTCATCTTTCCTGCCGACTTTGTCATTCTGGATTTCGAGGAAGATAAGAAGATTCCCATAATCTTGGGAAGACCTTTCTTGGCTACAGGCCGTACCTTGATAGATGTGCAAAAAGGTGATCTTACTATGCAGGTGCAAGATTAGGATATAACATTCAATGTATTCAATGTGATGAAATTCCCTACAGAAGATGAGGAGTGCTCCAAGGTGGATTTGATTGATTCTGCGGTAACTTCAGAACTTGATCATGTGCTAAGGTCTGATGCCTTAGAAAAAGCCTTATTGGGGGAATTTGACAGTGAAGATAAGGAAGGCAATGATCAACTATAATTTCTAAATGCTTCTCCTTGGAAGTGAAAGCTAGACATGCCATTTAAATCTCTTGGTAATACTGATCTCAAGAATGCTGTGGGAAAGCTCAAACCATCTATTGAGGAAGCACTTACTTTGGAGTTTAAACCATTGCCTGAACACTTGAGGTATGCTTTTTTAGGTGATGTATCTACTTTGCCTGTTATTATTGCATCTGACCTTTCAGGTAACGATGAGGACAAGCTCTTGAGGATCTTAAGAGAATTCAAATCGGCCATTGGATGGACTATATTAGATTTAAAAGAGATCAACCCTTCGTACTGCATGCATAAAATTCTGCTAGAGGTAGGTAGCAAGCCAACTGTTGAGCAACAGTGAAGACTGAATCCTATCATGAAAGAAGTGGTGAAGAAATAAATTCTAAAGTGGCTGGATGCAGGAATCATATATCCTATTTCTGACAGTTCTTGGGTGAGCCCCGTGCAATATGTACCTAAGAAAGGAGGTATTATTGTGGTAGCAAATGAGAAGAACGAGCTCATCCCCACTCGAACAGTCACAGGATGGAGGGTATGTATGGACTACAGAAAGTTGAACAAAGCCACGAGGAAGGATCACTTCCCTCTTCCATTTATTGATCAGATGCTTGACAGGTTGGCTGGTCATGAGTATTATTGTCTTCTGGATGGCTATTCGGGTTACAATCAGATTTGCATTGCACCAGAAGATCAAGAAAATACTACTTGCACTTGTCCATTTGGCACATTTGCTTTTCGCAGAGTTTCTTTTGGCTTATGTGGTACACCTGCCACATTTCAGAGATGCATGATGGCTATATTCTCTGATATGATTGGAAATAATGTCGAAGTGTTCATGGACGACTTCTCCGTCTTTGGACATTCGTTTGATGAATGTTTGAATAATCTCCGTTCGGTGCTCAAAAGGTGCGTGGAAACTAATTTGGTTCTCAATTGGGAAAAATATCACTTCATGGTGCAACAAAGCATCATTCTTGGGCACAAAGTCTCTAGGAAAGGCCTTGAGGTGGATAAAGCCAAGGTAGGGGTCATTGAAAATCTTCCACCTCCTATTTCTGTGAAAGGAATCTATAGTTTTCTTGGTCATGCGGGTTTTTATCGGCATTTCATCAAGGACTTCTCTAAGATATCTAAGCCGTTGTGCAACTTGCTCGAGAAAGATGTGCCTTTCAAATTTGATGATGAATGCTTGACAGCATTCGAGACTCTCACGAAGAGTTTAATAACTGTACCAGTTATTACGACACCTGATTGGACATAACCTTTTGAGATGATGTGCGATGCAACTGATTATGCAGTGGAAGCAGTTCTTGGGCAGCGCAATAATAATATCTTTCATGTGGTCTACTATACTAGTAAGACGCTTAATGGAGCTCAAATGAACTACACCACTACTGAGAAGGAGCTCTTGGCTATAGTTTTTGGTTTCGAAAAATTTCGATCTTATCTACTTGGGACAAAGGTGAGAGTATTCACTGATCACGCTGACATTCACTATCTGGTCTCAAAGAAGGATTCGAAGTCTAGACTTATTCGTTGAGTGCTCTTGCTACAGGAATTTGAGTTAGAGATCAAGGATCGAAAAGGTACGGAAAATCAAGTAGCTGACCATCTCTCTAGATTGGAGAATCCCGATTTTACTTCACATGATAAGACATTGATAAACGAATATTTTCCGGGTGAGGAGTTGTTCGCAGTTCAGGAGGAAGAGCCATGGTTTGTAGACATTGTGAACTATCTTATCAGCAATATAATGCTTCCTAATATGAATGCGGCTCAAAAGAAGAAGTTTCTGTATGAGGTGAAGTGGTACATGTGGGATGAACCATATTTGTTTAGACAGGGAGCTGACCAGATCATCAGGAGATGTATCTCATTCTGTGAGACGGAGGGGATATTACGAGACTGTCATTCCACAGTTTATGGTGGACATTATGGTGGTGAAAAGACAGCAGCTCGTATTCTTTAAGCAGGTTTTTTCTGGCCTACATTGTTTAAGGATGCACATCAGTTCATTTTAAGGTGTGATCGTTGCCAAAGAGTTAGGAATCTTACTAGAAAGGATGGATGCCTTTAAATGTGATGTTTGAAGTTGAGGTCTTCGATGTTTGGGGAATCGATTTCATGGGACCATTTATCTCATCCTGCAATAATTAGTACATCTTGCTAGCAGTCGATTATGTCTCGAAATGGGTAGAAGTCAAGGCTCTACTGACGAATGATGCAAAGGAAGTGTTGAATTTTCTTCATAAGCAGATATTCACAAGGTTTGGAATGCCACGAGTTATCATTAGTGATGAGGGGTCGTATTTGTACAATCGTAAGTTCACTTCTATGATGCAGCGCTATAATGTGAATCATCGTATTGATACTGCCTATCATCCGCAAACTAATGGTCAAGCTGAAGTGTCTAATAGAGAGATCAAGCGCATTCTAGAGAAAGTTGTTTGTCCATCAAGGAAAGATTGGTCTTTGAAGCTCGATGAAGCTGTTTGGGCTTATAGAACAGCATACAAGACTCCACTTGGGATGTCCCCGTTTCAACTTGTCTATGGTAAGGGATGTCATTTACCTGCGGAGCTTGAGCATAAGGCTTATTGGGCACTTACGAAGTTAAACCTTGATCTAGATGCAGCAGGGAAAAAGCGAATGCTTCAGTTAAATGAACTTGATGAATTTTGACTGCAAGCGTACGAAAATAACAAAATGTACAAGGATAAAGTGAAAAGATGGCACGACAGGAAGTTATCTCCTAAGTTATTTGTGTCGGGGCAACAAGTTCTTTTATTCAACTCTTGTCTCTGACTTTTTCCTGGAAAGTTGAAATCAAGGTGGTCTTGACCATTTATCGTCAAAACTGTGTTTCCACACGGAGCGGTGGAAATTTTTGAGAACGATCCGGGCCAAGCATTCAAAGTTAATGGTCAGAGATTGAAGCACTATTATGGGGACACGGCAAACCGAGAAGTGGTTAGTGCCATTTTATTGTCAACTTGATCGAACTACTCTACGTCAAGCTAATGACGTAAAAGAAGCACTTCTTGGGAGGCAACCCAAGATGTGAGACTATAGGAACCTTTAGAAGTTAGTACTCTATCCAAAAAACCCAAAAAAAAATCAGAAAAAGGCAGAATTTTTTTTTCCAGGAACCTACTAGGCGCCCGCCTGCGAGTTCCAGGCGGCCGCTTGCTGGCAGGCGCCCGCCTGCTGGTTCCAGACGACCGCCTGGAGACGACCGCCTGCTAGTTTTTTTTATTTTATAGCTTTATTTATCATGTCATGTAGCTCATGCATATTTCATGATCCCTTTTGTGTTGTTTTACCAATTGATATGTGATATTGATGCGAGTGTAGTGATAGCGTTAGAGGGATGTTGAATCTTGTTAGATTGACATGCATGCTAGAAACACTTGTATTTCACTAAGTCTTAGAGTATGCTTAAGGACTAGATTGTTGTCATGGTTTGATGGTTTTTGAGGTTAATTTATTGATTATGCTTAGAATGTATGATAGGCTCTTAATGATATAAGGCATGAAAAGAGAAAATTGGAGTAAATATTGGAATTCATTGCTAGTCGTGGTTAGGCGTCAAATGGCTAGTAGCCAGCTCGTTTGTATGCGAGTAGTCTAGGGTTGAGCAAGAGGGAGCGAAATGCACTTTCTCAGAAATTGAAAAAAAAAAGAAAAAAAATAATGAAAAAAATATGAAGTAAAAAAAAGAGAGAAAAAATATGGTTTAATGCATAATTGATCACGAGTGAGCTCTTTGGTATTCGAGTTATTAAGTTGTTAGGGGACTTTATGCCGAGTGACCTAAGGCTTTTGTAGTCTGGGATCCGCTAACCTAATGCTCGCTAAATGGATGCCATTGCATAAGTCTTTTGTGGACCTCACTCATTGCACGATCAAATAAGTATTTGTCTATTATGTTGAATAAAAGCATGATTCTGTAATAAGCTCCATTGATCTTGAAGTGTTATAAGTCATTTTGTGTCTAGAATATATTCTTCGTATAATCTTGTGATTGCCTTGAGGATAATTGAGTTATGATAATTTATCTAGTTTCGAAGCATATCTGTTAAGCATTCGCACATACCACGTTTCTAGTTGTATGTTAGCTTGTGTGATTTGATTGATCTTTAGTCACCTAATTACATTTGTTGAGATGTTATGTGTTGGTTGGTTTAGTAATTGCGATGGGGATCGCTGTATTTCATGTAGTTTGCATTCATGCATGTTTTTATTTTGTTTTTGAGTGTGACACTTGAGGACAATCATCGATTTAAGTTTGGGGGTGTGATAAGTGGCATTTTATACCACTTAGAACGTCTTATAATGGCTTGAATTGATGTCTTGAAATCAAGTATTTTGTGCATTTGATGCGTTTTTCTAGTGTTTTTGCATTTCAGGGTATAACTTGCGAATTTAGGGGGATTTCATCGAAATAAGACCAGGGAAGTACTTGGAATCAGTTTCGGGGAGTTTTGCGAAGAAATCAGCAAAATCAGGACCATAAATTGGAAGTTTCCAGAAGCTGTCCAGGCGCCCGACTGGGATGTGGGGCGACCGCCTAGAGGTGCAGGCGCCCGCTTGGGACCTGGGGCGGCTGCCTGGGGTCGGAATAATTAATTCTGGATTTTCTAATTAGACTTCTAGTGGGCTTCTGACGGCGCTGTTTCTTGTGGATTCTTATATAAGCAATCTTGGGAGACGTTCCACAATAACAAGCAACAAAGAACAAGTATCAATCAAGCAAGGAGCTAGGAGAGAAGATTAAGAAGACCGTTTTAGCACACCACAACGAAGAAGAGGTAGCAAACGTTATCTTGTGATTCTTTTATTCGTTGTAACAGTGGATGCTAGTTTTCTTTACTTTGAACCTTAATACTCTTGTGACGTACACTGGTTTTAATAAGTATTTTTATTAGTTTATAATGTCGTGTTATTATCATGTTTTCATATGAACCCATGGTGATGATGAGTTCTATCATGGGCTAATCGTGATCATGGGGTCGTAGCGGATTTACTATGGATTTCTTTAGTTAATTGTTTAATACCTTAGTATGTGATGATTGTTTGATATCTAGCATAGGTTGTGCTTATTCGTCTTATGTGCATCGCGAACATATAAGATAACCTGTTAATCTCTTGTGAAGCGACAGTGAATCTTGAGATTTAGAACTTGCCATGCTAGCATAGGTTCATGTATTATATGCATGATTAGTGGGTAACTCTAACTATTTTACTTGCCCTGTGTAATCATAATGAATAACTTGCGCTTAAATCGTTATGTTATCAAATTCTGTAGACATATAGGGTCTCAACATAATTGATGCCTATTCAACTTCTATCTTAATTGTGGATGCTTGGTAGAATGGTACTTGTGCAACGAAAGTTGGCTTTTATCAGTTTCGTGTTGTTCGATTAATGTCATCACCGTTACATGCTAAGGGTAATAACAATGACTATTGAAGGAATTAGTAATGAAGTTATTATCTCAAGTGTGTTTAATATTGTTAATTCAAGTGTTAATTTAAGTGTTTAATTCTCGTAGTTAATCATAGTTAATAATTAGTTAATCAACCTTAAGTGTTATTATCTTGACATTGAGAAGTAATCATACATTGGTGAGTAAGTGTTAATTGAACATAATTAGTCCGAGTCTTTGTGGGAACGAACTAGAAATTATTCTATATTACTTGCGAACGCGTATACTTGCGTGAATTATTAGCACATGCCTTGTGCCTAACAGCTGCCATGGGAGAAAATAGAACATGATGATAATAATATTTTTGTAGTAATATTTTTAAGGGAGATTTGTCCCAAAAGCTTTGTTCAATTTTATGGTTGGTTTGTCCAATCTTTACTGTATTATAATAGACGAAATGTTTGGGTCGGTACTTGATAAAATTACTTAGTTTCCCATATTATTTAATATTATAAACAAATCAATATTCATGTATAATTTTAATTTTTTAAAATTTGATTAATAGGAAGATATAACAATTATTTGTCTTTAAAATAAGTGTTGTTGCTCAGACGTCAATTGATGCTCACGCCTGCCTCAATAACTTGCATCAATTCTCCTGGTTCTCCCAAGATAATAAAATTCTTCGAATTCGTCAGCAAAACATGGTTAATAAAAAACCAAAGTAAAGAGGCATTAATTTGGTGGAGAAAAAACCCACCAATATGTAACGATCTAAAAGTTAGCTTCAATTGGACCTAATTATGAATTCAATAAGAATTTTAAATACAATATCCTATGACTAAAACGTAAGTCCTATAAAAAACTAAAAGGTAAGTCAATAGAAAATTCGAAACATATAAAACATATCTTACATTTTCCAGAATTATTTAAAATTTATTTTTTGTAATAACTCGAATTTTTGAGACTTTGTAAAAACGTTAATGATTGGTAACCCTGACAGACGGGTAAATTTTTTTAGCCCACACTATGTTATGCATGGGAAAATGAGTTTCGAAGTTGATATTATGATTATACGTACCAAATGAGAATTATGATTATAATCATCGAGAATTACGGGAATCACAATATAATTACGAATTTAAAACCCTACGAATTTATATTCAAATACGATAATTCAAAATATAAGGAATAAATACGAAAGGATTTACGTCGCGAACCGGTTACGAGAAAGTATTATGAAAACATTTAAGCGACCAAACAAATGCGTAAATGATTAAATAAACGTAACGCACTAACTAACCATGGTATAAAAGTAACCATGGTTACTTTATCAAATAGTGAGCTAGAGATATAGGATGATCATCTAAGGCTAAGAGAATTGTAAGCTAAATGGCTAAACTAACTAGCTTATCTTGTAAAATAGAAAGCCTAGCCAGATTTGTCCAAGGATTTGCCAACAAAAATCAATCCTAGGATATAAACTAGAGAATAAAAATCAAATACAAGATATCACTTGCATTATTTCGAAGAAGCAACCAAGAAGCAAGCACAAAAACTCTCCCTCTCTCTCCCAAACATTACATTCGGCCCTAACAAGAAACAATAAGAATTCAAAATCAAAACACCAAGCTCTAGCCATGGATAAATTCTCCCATTAATTCTCAAGCTTCATACCAACTAAACTAAGGTAAGATAAATCTTTGAACTCTTTTTATCAAGTTTTGATGGGAAATAAATTCAAGAAAGATGATAGTGAATAGTATAAATAATAACTTTTATTTGTTTTCTTGATTTAATGGTTGTTTTAGGTCCCAAAAACCATACTAAGCACTCCAAAGACTTCACCATCATCAAGAACATGTCTCAAGCTTTCAAGAAAGATATAAATATTTGACCCAACCTTACTTAAGATTTAAGTTCAAGATTCTTTTAGAACATAGTTGTAAACCTAGTTTTAGTGGAAGTATTGTTGTAATCTTGATGTTTAGCTAAGTAGATTTAAGGTTGATTGTTTTTGCCTCAAGAACATGATGTTATTTAGAGGAGTTAGTGTGGTGATGATGATATTTTGATTGTTGGTGGTAGTATAAAGATTTAAGGCATAAACGAAACTCCGATCGTAACCATAGTCTCGCTAAAACGAACAAAATGTAACTTTAAGTTTCTACATATAATCCCGAAGATTTAAACTGTAGTTTCTTAAAAATAACCCTTGATTATGATAGATAATGTTATAAGGATCGTTTAGGTGCTTGAATCGCGTGATTCCGATTTACGGATCAAAAGTTATGGCCGTTTTACTAAAAGTGATTTACGCGATAAAAACTGCTACAAATTACGAACTTTGAAAATAAAAAGGATCGACTTAAAAATGTTCATAAATCATGAAATTTTTATAGAGAGTAGTAAATTTAGTTTCCTAACTTCCATAAAATTTAAACTGAAAATAATGATCTTTTTATAAAAATATCGGAGCCAAGACCGCGCGATTAGAAAACCGTAGAATCCATAAGCGGAGCCGACGATGAAAATGAAAACGGACTTAAGATGCTTCAACAAAGGAAATGACCGTAATAAGAACAAGGACTTAAAGAAATAATAAGGATAATATAAGTTAAGAGAGTGCATAATAAGTACCGCATGAGTGCGATTCACCATAAATTAGAACTGGACCTAACAAAACGAATTTTGTTTATGATTATAGATTTCCGAGTAGAACCTAGAGCATCCTCCACCTCGAGATACCCAGGCAAGTTTACGAACCCAACTCCATTTACTGTTGTGTTGTGAAAGGATTGTTTTATTATCATTGCATAAATACCATGCTTACCATGATACTTAATAATTGAGTTTTCGAATAATGTAGCGATGTTGTACGATAAGCATATATCGTAAAATGTTTAACTCCGCTATAATCGTGAAGTATAATTATAGGACCGAGAGTCGGTCGGGATTTTAAAATAAAACCTGGGAATCATTCCGGTGATATTATAGGACGATTAAAAGTCCATAGTAGTACATTTTAAGGGACTCAACGTCCACTTACGAAATATTAAATACCTCGAACTTTTATTAAAATGATATCCAAAGATCGTATTCCCTCAACTATATTTTATTGTTAGAATAATAAATATTATTACTATTCATTTATTATGGAAGAAGTATTCTCCGGTGAATATTTATTTCAGACTCGATTAAATATTAAAGATTATTAAATTACTTAAACATACATTAGTTCAGGAATATTATTTCAAATATTCTTTTAAAGTGTAATTATTCGAGATTTAATTATTTAATGATTAATATTTGATTATTAATTATTTATTAAATGATTTATTTATGATTTAAAAATCATAAAACCTGATTTAAAATACTTTATGATTTTCGGAAAATCATTCGAATAATTTCAGAACGTCGGAGAATATTATCTCGACTTATTTTAATTATTTTGATTATAGTTTCAAAAGAAACTCCCCCTTATATAACAAATATGTTGAAAACGGTCAACTCACATCCTTAGTACTTCCTCCGAAAATTCTCGGAAGTGCATATATATACGTACATATCCAATTGTACGTATCAACAAGCAATATGCTTGGGGAACAATATAAGTTCCATATATATGATGAGATTCTTACAAGTACAAGGAGGGGTAGACTCCAGTACTTCATGGACTGGGGAGGCTACCAATTTACTACCACATGAGAAATATACTGATGAACATGTGGAGTATGCGAACCTAAGAGGGATGGACGCAAAAACCGTGTCTTGAGAGGGATAGACGCGAAGTGTGTACCTGAGAGGGACAGACACAAAAAAGGCTTGAATGCGGCCAGGGTGATAACCGATAATAAAAGGGAATCGTCCATCTACATGTAGAAAAGGTTACTATTTCTGTAGTACGACTGATCATCGTATGCGATGGCTCCAGTGAATGTCCTATTTTTCCAATTGGAATTGTGATGCAATACCGTAACCGAAGCCTAAGTGCTGGGTTTACCATTAAGGTATTCGCAGGAGAATAAATCCACTAAAGAATTATTTTCATAAGAAGGTGTGTATCACCAAGGAAAGCTATTTTTGAATAAAACATAAATATCATATATGACCGTTTACTTGAGTTTTCATACATTCATTTCATACTATACATTATTATGCTGGGTATTATATCTCACACTTGTTTTCTTAAATTGACACAACACAACAGTGAATCAAGATGCCTATCATGAAACTCACATCTAGGAAATGGCCAGCAGTTCCATAGGATGTTTGGTGCTGTACCACAGGTAGATCGAATAAGCTGGATTGGTTTTCAGTTGATTTTAGTCCGGCTTATTTATAAGTAAGACTTATGTAAGGCAATAAATAAGAAACAAATATTTGGCCGACGGACTAGCCTTACTTAAAGGTTATTCCCCGGTAAGACTTAATTACTTTTGGGTTGTAATAATTATCACTTTGTGGTTTGATTTACTCAAGTAATGAATGGTTCGTTTCCAAGACAATAACCTATAAGTGTGTGTGTGTGTGATAAGTGTGGGGTCATAAAGTGTGAGTATTTATATATTGTGATGTGAGGTATATGGGAAATAGTGATTAAGATGGCGTGGCCTCCGAGATCCCTGACCCCGGATTTTGGGGCACCACGGAAATGGTATCAGAGCCTTATGTTATCAAATCTTGGAAATGATAGGATATAAAATACGTAGATATAAGGATAATAAATAATCAATTAGAGCTCAAGTCGAGTTCTTCATCAGGCTACATGGGTAGTCTTGACAGTTTTACCCTCAAGGGAATTCCGACTCTAAGTTAGTAACACCTTGCCTATTGTGTCAGGTACCAGTGGAGCCTATGGGGGAGGTTGACCCTGTTGATGATGTTATGGCCCCTGAGCGTGACCCTACTCCCGAGTGGGAGGACCTACCCATTGTTGACTCAGATGATGACCCTACTGAAGATGCCCCGGAGGAGGAGACTGAACTTCTTCTCCCCATAGCTGATGACGTTGAGATGCCCCAGGGAGATGGCTTAGGATGGAGGGATATAGAGATGCACCCTCTCCCGACTGTTCGCTCTCCTACACCACACCCAGGGATGCAGAGTCCTTTGCCCTATACTGATGATGACGAGGAGGATGGGATGGATGCACAGACCTACGAGGCTTATGACATATCCTCTAGCGACCCAGACTCACCTCTACCACCCCCGGCGACCATACACGTAGCTGTACACGACTGGATATTGGCTCAACTTAACACTGAGCTCACCGTGGCATCTGCCCGCATCATAGAGCTAGGACAGGCGCTAACAGCTGAGAGAGCCATCAGACTAGGATATCCAGGGGACTTCATAGCTGCTTCCCCGGCCATAGCCCGTAGAGAGATTGACGGGATCGAGCTCCGTACCCGGGTTCAGATGAGGATGATGGCGGTGGGAGGATACATCCTGGTATTGACGCCGTGCTGATGTTGGCAGGAGCGATGAGGAGGGTTCGAGACCTCACGTGTAGCGACAATGACTGTGGGACTAGTGACTATTTATGGACCTTGAAGAAGGTTGGGTGACTTGTCACCAATTTTGATAGGATAGCTAGTAGTAGATAGCGTTCCTAGCCCTTCAGGGTGCACGGTTTATGTATTTGCATTTCAGTATTCAGGACAAGTAGTGATGTATTATAATCAGGCCATGTATAAATTCGGGTAGTTGTTTTGTCCCCAAGATATAATTGGGAGACCCTATGGTATATATATCTAACAGTTATTAAGAAATTAATTTCCATATTATTGCACTTAATAAAAACATGCTAGATAATAAATGACATGCTTACATATGAATAAATTAATCCAATTGTAAAAATATTTGTAACTATATTGACAAATTTTCATTATCAGAACAATGCCACCCCGTAGAAGAGGAACCATGGCACAACCCGTAGAATCTGTTAACCAACAACGGAATGAACCTGACCCGGCAGTGAATGAAGAAAGTGAAGAGGACCTAGACTATAATCAATATGATGAGGAAGAATATGTAGAAGAAGAGGCTGAGGATACCCATCAAGGAGGGAACCCCATGAATGAGTTTATGGAACTTTTAAGGGCAAATCTGAACCAGCAGCCCATTCCACCATAGCCGCGTGCTACCCAACAGACTGCAACCACTGCCTTCAAGGCATTCAAATCCCTCAAACCCCCAGAGTTTCTAGGATCTGCAGACCCCGTTGAAGCACGGGCCTGGCTAAAGGAAATAGAAAAGTCCTTCGAGATACTAGGTGTGGAAGAAAGACACAAGACCATTTTTGCTTCTAACATGCTAAAAGGAGAAGCAAATTACTGGTGGAAGTCCAAACGAAACCTCGAGACTGATGTTGTGATTCCATGGGATAGATTTACCCGACTGTTCTTAGACAAGTATATCCCTAGGTTTATGGAAACCTAGATGGAGATTAAGTATCTAGAGTTGAAATAAGATAAGATGACTGTGGCAGAATATGAGGCCAAGTTTACTGAGTTGTCCCGATTTGTGCCTGAGTTTGTGAATACTGAAGAGAAGAAAGCACAAAGGTTTCAGCTTGGTCTGAAACAGTGGATCCAGAACCGAGTGACAGTACTAGAGCTGACAGATTATGCCACCTTAGTACAGAAAGCCTCGATTATTGAAGCTGACAGTGAATAAAGTTTGAAGGAAAAGGAAAATAGGAAGAGGAAGATAGGAAGCCAAGGAGGGGGAACCGGGAATAGGAGCCTTCCAAGCAGGTTCGTCAGGGGAGTGGTGTCCCAACCTGCATGAGGCCCCGGATTCAGAAAGGCCCCAAGTGAGAGTGTTGGCCAGGGCGACGGACAATCTAGGGAAACATTTCATAGCCAACCCCGCGCCCCAATATCAGAGTATCAAACTTGTAAGAGGAGACACCTTGGAGTGTGCAGCCAGGCGAGACCCCCTTTAAAATGCTATAACTGTGGCCAAATCGAACACCTTGCCAATAACTGCAACCAACCCAGCATGACATGTTTCCAATATGGGAAAGTAGGGCACATGAGGAAGGATTTCCCGACATTGAAGCCCCCAGCCTCAGGGATGAGCAGAGCTGCATCCAACCGGCCCCCAGCTGCTAGGACCTTCAACATGACCGTTCATGATGTTGTCCAGAACACTGACGTGATAGCAGGTACGCTTCATACTTTACTTCCAGTTCAAGATAAGCTTTATCTTTATTTATTTTCTTGGGGTTCCTACATTCTGTAGCAAAATGGCCTAGTTCATCACAATTGAAGCCCCTTATCTTTGATATGTCAACAGATCCAGTTTTGTAACCATTTTTGCTATCAGATGTGTACTTCCCTTTTCCTTTCCAACTGCTGTCTTTGTTGAATGATTGTCCTTTACCCTTGAAGAATCTTGTCTTCTTTACTCTAATATTAGAGAACTTTCTTTCCAGATAGGCCATTGACTGATCAAGCTCATCAAGTTCATCCAAGGTGAAACTCATCTTCTTCCAATTCCAGAATGACTTGTTCTTGTGAATCATTTATTCTTTGCTCACTTGTTGAGGCAACTAGAGTTTGGGATCTTGGCTCATCATTAGAGGTCTGGCTTTCATTGACAATTAGAGCACTTGAACCATCTACAACATGCCCTTGACCAGTTCTTAATAATTTTCTTTGAATCATTTCTAATTCATAAGTTTTTAAGATTCCATAAAGAATTTCCAGTGTTATCCTGCTTAGATCTCTCCCTTCTCTGATTGCAAAAATTTTCTGTTCCAAATGGTCAGGATGTGTAAGCAAAAATTTAAGATTCACTTCTTCAGCTTCATAGTATTTTTCATGGAGCTGCAAGTCATTTATCAGCTTATTAAACCTTTCAAACACATTAGTAATACTTTCTTTTGGTTTGGCCATGAAACCCTCATATTGTGAAATAAATATCCTTCTTTGATTAGATCTAACTTCCTCAATTCCCTCACAGAGTATTTCAATCTTTTTTCAGATCTGCTTGGCAGTGTCACAGTTGACAATGTTATTGTACATTACATTGTCAAGTGACTCTATCAATATCAGCTACAAGCCACTATCCAGGGAGACTTTTTCTTTCTCAGGCTCAGAGTACTCAGAAGGATCTTTTGGAGCATAATGAGCTGGAATAACCATATCACCATCTGTAGATTCCTCAACTCTAACCATAGGAGTGAAGGGCTTATTTTTTAGAATCTGAATATAGAGTGGAGTGGTCATCCTGATAAACAACAACATTTTCTTTTTCCAAAGAGTGTAGTTTGCTTTGTCAAAGGTCTTGAATCTGTTTACTTTCAGATTCTGCTCTGATACCACTTGTTAGGTAATGAATTACATACATAGGGGGGGTGAATGTGTTTTAGTGTTTTTATGCTTTTTTTGAACTGTTTTGGTTTTGAACAAAGTAAATCAAATCTTGTAGTAAGATGTGTTATAACAGAAGTTAAAATGCATCTATGAATAACACAGATCTTTCGAAAGTCACTTAATTTTATATTAAATTTAAGAATGTTTTGCTACAAAATTTCTAGGCTCTTTGTTGATAAAGAGCTTAGCTTCTACTTGAGAGAAAATACAAGAATTCTTGATCTAATTGTTACAAACTAACAAAGGACCAGTGTTAACTTTTTATTCTAATTTACTGATGGTTTACACAGTGTACAATAAGAGATGCTATTCACTTTAGTAAACTGTCACTAATCATTTCCATTTTAGGAAAAGTATATCTTCCATTTCTGGCTTAGCATATCTTTGAATACTGTGTTAACTTTAATCTTCCTTTGTCAGTTAATCTTCACCCTTGATCTTGTACACTCTTCAATCTACTTTTTGTAGACTTGTCAATCCAACTGTTTTGATTAGTTGTTGATTGTTAATCTTGGATATTGAACTGGTCTACAACTTATACTTTGATATTTTACCTTGAGATCTCCAGTTAGGCTTATAGTGGTCTTGACATCTCGAGAAGTATATTGACTTACCGAGATCTCAAAGTCTCCATAGATGATTTGACTTGTAGAGGTCTCTGAGTTCTCTATAAGAGAATTTGGCTTGTCGAGATCTCTCAGCTGCATGTCTTCACTTTGACTTATCGATATCTCTGAGATCTCTAGTGACATTTTGACTTTTCGATATCTCAGAGATCTCTAGTGATATTTGACTTGTCGATATCTCTGAGATCTCTAGTGACACTTTGACTTGTCGATATCTCACAGATCTCTAGTGATATTTGACTTGTCGATATCTCTAGAGTTCTCTAGTGAAGAAATGACTTGTCGATATCTCCAATCTTCATATCTTCAATTGGCTTGTCGATATCTCTCTAAGTTCTCTAATAGCTTTCCTGACTTCTCGATAAGTCATTTGGAGTTCTCGAATGACTTCTCTTTAACACTAAATCTGTGACTTGTAGAGATCTTGACTTAGAACATTTTTCCCAAAACAGATTTATTCAACTCCAAGCTTCTTCATAATTCTTTTGAGGAATGATCTTCTTGATCTTCTTCCAGATAGAATTCTTAGGCTTGATATTGTTTAAAGAAAAAGACTCCAGTCTGCTTCTAGTGACCCGAATTTTTAAGACTTTGTAAAAACGTTTAATGAATAGTAACTCTGGAAGACGGGTAAAACTTTTAGCCCACACTATGTTGTGCATGAGAAAATGAGTTTCGAAGTGGATATTATGATTATACGTACCAAACGAGTGTATGTAAACGCTATTAGTTTTTGAAGGAAACGAACTTTGAAAAACGACCATATTTACGAATCGTCGAGGATTACGATGATCACAATATAATTACGAATTTAAAACCCTACGGATCTATATCCAAGTACGATAATTCAAAACATAAGGAATAAATACGAAATGATTTACGTCGCGAACCGTTTACGAGAAATTATTACGAAAATGTCTAAGCGACCGAACGAACGCGTAAATGATTAAATAAACGTAACACACTAACTAACCGTGGTAGAAAATTAACCATGGTTACTTTATTAAATAGTGATCTAAGGAAGTAGGATGATCAACTAGGGCTAGAGAATAGTGAAGCTAATGGCTAAGCTAATTAGCTTAGCTTGTAATCTAGAAAGCCTAACTAGAATTGTTTAGAGATTTGGAAAAATATCAATCCTAGGACTTATACTAGAGAATAACAATCAAATACAAGATATCAAAAGTATTATTTCACAGAAGCAACCAAGAAGCAAGAACAAAAATTCTCTCTCTCCCAAGAATATCACCATTCAGCCAAACACAAAAACTAGGAGAAATCAATTTCAAATCACCAAGCTCTAGTTATGGAAAAATTCCCCCATTAATTCTCAAGCTTCATACCACCTAAAATAAGGTAAGATAAATCTTTGAGCTCTTTTTATCAAGATTTGATGGGTAAAATAAATTTAAGAAAGATGATAATGAATAGTATGAATAGTAACTTTTATTTCGTTTCTTGATTTTAATGGTTGTTTTAGGTTCCAAAAACCCTACTAAGCACTCCCAAGACTTCACCATCATCAAGAACACATCTCAACCTCTCATAAAAGGTATAAATCTTTTACCCATCCTTAATTAAGATTTAAGTTTAAGATTCTTTTAGAACATAGTTGTAAACCTAGTTTTGGTGGAAGTATTGTTATAATCTTGATGTTTAGCTAAGTAGATTTAAGGTTGATTATTGTTGCCTCAGGAACATGATGTTCTTGAGAGTCGTTAATGTGATGATGATGATATGTTGATTGTTGGTGGTGGTATAAATATTTAAGGCATAAACGAAACTCCGATCGTAACCGTAACCCCGCTAAAATGAACAAAACGTAACTTTAAGTTTCTGCAGAAATTCCTGAAGATGTAAACTGTAATTTCTTGAAAAATAACATTTGATTATGATATACAATGTTATAAGGATAATTTAGGCTCTTGAATCGTGTGATTCCGATTTACGGATCAAACGTTATGCTCGTTCTAAAAGTGATTTACGCGACAAAAACCTCTACGAATTACGAACTTTGAAAATAAAAAATATTGACTTAAAAATGTTCATAAATCATGACATTTTTACAGAGAGCCGTAAATTGAGTTTCCTGGCTGACATAAAAATTTCAAATAATGATTTTTCAATTTTATAAAAATATCGGAGCCGAGACCGCGCGATTAGAAAACCGTAGAATCCATAAGCGGAGCCGACGAGGAAAATGAAAATGGACTTAAGACACTTCGAAAAGGGAAATGACCGTAATGTGAATAAGGACTTAAAGAAATGATAAGGGTAATATAAATTGAGAGGGTGCATAATAAGTAGTACATGAGTGCGAGTCGCCGTAAATTAGGAACGGGACCTAACACATCGAATTTTGTTTATGATTATAGATTTCCAAGCGGAACCTAGAACATCCTTCACTTCGAGATACCCAGGCAAGTTTACGAACCCAACTCCATTTACTGTTGTGTTGTGAAAGGATTTTTTTATTATCATTGCATAAATACCATGCTTACCATGATACGTAATGATTGTATTTTTCATAATGTAACGATGTTGAACAATAAGCATATATCATAAAATGTTTAACTCCGCTATAAGCGTGACATATAATTATAAGACCGAGAGTCGGTCGGGATTTCAAAATATAAACTCGGGAATTATTCCGACGATGGTACAGGATGATTAGAAGTCCATAGTAGTATGTTTTAAGGGACTCAACATCCACTTACGAAATATTAACACCTCGAACTTTTATTAAAGCAATTTCAAAAGATCGTATTCCCTCAACTATCCTTTATTTCAAACTCTATTAAATATTAAAGATTATTATATTACTTAAACATAAATAAGTTGAGGAATATTATTTCAATATTCTTTTAAAGAAGAACTATTCGAGGTTTAATTATTAAATAAATTATTATTTAATTATTTAATATTTTTGAAATAATTTAATATCATTTAAAAATCATAAAACCTAATTTAAAATATTTTCCGAGTTTCAGAAATTCATATTAATATTTTCAGATCGTCAAAAAATATTATCTCGATGTATTTTAAATATTTTGAATATAGTTTCAAAAGAAACTATCCCCCTTATTTATTTTTCTGTTGACAATGGTCAACTCACATCCTTAGTACTTCCTCCGAAAACTTCGGAAGTACATATATATATATATATATATATATGAGGAAAAACTGTGCCTATCAACAAGCAAAACGCTTGAGGAAACTTCGATATAGTTCGATGATTCCAAGTCTATGAAAGGATTCTTAAAAGGAAAAGGGAGGGGTAGAGATCCAGTACTTCGTGGACTGGGGAGACTACCATATTTATTTTCCGTATGAGAAGGTACCATGTATACTGAAGGACATACGAAGTATGCAGAATATATCTGGGCTGAATGGGGAAGCATATAAAGCCCGAATGTGGCTAGGGTGATAACCAGGATACGAAGGTGTCGTCCTTCTACATGTAGAAAAGGTTACTATTTCCGTAGTACGACTGATCATCGTATGCGGTGGCTCCACCGAATGTCCTATTCTTCCAATTGGAATTGTGATGCAATACCATAACACAAGCCTAGGTGCTGGGTTTACCATTAAGGTATTCGCAGGATAATAATCTATTAAAGAATTTTTTTCATAAGAAGGTGTGTATCACCAAGGAAAACTATTTTTGAATAAAACATAATTATCATATATGATATTTTACTTGAGTTTATCATACAGTCATTTCATACTGTACATTATTATGTTGGATATTATAGCTCACACTTGTTTTCTTAAATTGATACAACACAACAGTGAATCAAGATGCTTATCATGAAACTCACAGCCAGGAAACGGGTAGGAAACGACCAGCTGTTCCGTAGGTTGTTTGGTGTTGTACCACAGGTAGACCGAATAAGCTGGATTGGTTTTCAGTTGTTTTTAGTGCGGCTTATTTACAAGTATGACTTATGTAAGGTAATAAATAAGAAACAAATATTTGGCCGACGGACTAGCCTTACTTAAAGGTTATTCCCCGGTAAGACTTAATTATTTTTGGGTTGTAATAATTATCACTTTGTGATTTGATTTACTCTAGTAATGAATGGTTCGTTTCCAAAACAGTAACCTATAGGTGTGTATGTGTAATATCTGAGATATATCGTGTAATTATTTTTGTTAATTAAATAATTATTATGCGTGTTCAGTATCTATTCTGTGAATTAATTGTTAAGTGTTATTTGTATTTGGATATTCAAAAATATTATTAATTGAGTATTTTATTTTTTATATGTCCAAAATAAAATATAGATAATTGTCATATCTTCCTAATTATTTTTATGTTGATTAATGAATTTATAAGAATCATATGAAATTTATAAAATCTTTTTCCGAGTATTTAAAATCTATTTTATCAAAACGGGAACCAACCGACGTCAACCGTTGTTACGTTTTTGGAACCCGAAACTCTTCCGAGAACTCCTTCCTAACCTAATTGTAATATTTCGAGCATTTTCCATGTTTCGACTTTTTCGATCCGGCGTACGGTTCGTCCCGGGGGGGACCCGGCGCAACATTTTCGATACAATATTCGTTTCGGTAAATCAATAAAACCCGTATTTTCGATAAACGGGAGCTTTTTATTAAAATATCACAATTATCACTTCGTAATACGTGTAACCAGGCGCTGAGACCAAGACCGCAGTACAAATAGTACTGATTTGGATAATTATCCTGAAAACTGATACCGTTTGGATCAGTTTTTACAAATAAACGTACCGTTTTATATCCGAAATGATCCAACGGGATACTAATATTCCGTAAATATAAATAGCCTTTTTACGTATTTTATTTCGTATCAAAATCATTTGCAGATAGTTAATTCTATAATTTTCAGAGAAAAACCCTAATTACATAAACTGTTCTAAGAATCAAACAGCAAAACGAAGGCGTTACCGATCTCTGTTTTCAAAGCTTGAGTAACCAAAACGAAGGATTTGAAGTGTTCT
This sequence comes from Apium graveolens, assembly GCF_009905375.1. Taxonomy (NCBI): domain Eukaryota; kingdom Viridiplantae; phylum Streptophyta; class Magnoliopsida; order Apiales; family Apiaceae; genus Apium; species Apium graveolens. The sequence goes on along the minus strand of NC_133657.1, from coordinate 25,818,804 downwards.
ATCAGATTCTGAGCTTTGTTTCACTGCAGAATCGAAGGTTTATTTTCTGGAAATTTATTTATTTTCTAATTAAATTTATTAAAAATATGAATTTTTGTTCGGATGATTGTTTGTATGATTTGATGATTGCATGTTGTAGAGCTTGTTTTCCTGATGATTTTGATATATTATACGTCTAATTTGGAGTTCAATAACATGTTCAAATTTGAGTTTGATTTTCGAATTTTAAAATTAGGGTTTATAACTCGTATGAATGTCCTTAATTGAAATTTGAGGGTTTCTTATTCTGAAATAGATTGATGTTGTGGTATAGTGTAATATATTCTCTGTGAAATTTGCAATCTAGTCGTACAAGTTTCATGAATCAACGAGGTCTGTAGAGAAAGGAGTTCTGTTTTGAAGTTTACGTCGAACCCGCCGGAAACCGGCGAGTTTCTTGATCAAATTCCGGCCAAGTCTGGGGTTATTGATGAATTTTAATTGCAGATATAGGTTCCTGGTGTTGTGTAGTTTAATTCTGGAGGTGATGGTGGTGGGAGGATGCCGGATGTGAGTTCTCCGACCACCCCCGATTTTCCGGCGACTGAAATTGCAAAATTGCAGTTTAGTCCCTGTATTTTTGAAGATGGTGAAGTTTAGTCCCTGTAGTTTGCAAAGTTTTCAAAAATAGGATTCCTCTTTATAAAATGTTTAAAAATCATATTTCCTATTTATTTTTATTATAAAAATTCATTTTTAATTTCTGAAAATTATTATTTTAATTCGAAAAATTATTTTCAATTCAAAAATAAATCTGAATTAATTAGTTAATTAATTTCAGTTAATTTTTAATTAATTAATTGGTCAATTAATTCGAAAATTAATTGATTAATTGATTTAATTAATTATTAATTGATTTTAATCAATTATTTAATTAGATTTAATTATTTAAAAATGATTTAAAAATTCCGAAAAATAGTTTCGAGCTTTAAAATATTATTCTAAATTATTTCCAAAGCTCGATAATTATTATAAAATTGTTTCGAAGCCAGAATTGGCCAACCGAACCCTGTTTATTAACCCAAAATTGATCCAACGACCCGTTTTAATTCCGAAAAAATGTTTTAAAAATCATTTTAAATACCCGAAAGCCTATTTATGACCCGAGACTTCTTTATAAATGACATATCATTGATTACGTGATATATTATGTGTTATATGTGACTTGTTGATTGACTATTGATCTATATATTCAGTGTTTACTTGATTATTGCGTAACTTTCAATCTGATTAATCGGATTTGGGTAAAACGAAGGGTAGATAGAAGTATGTGTTGAATAGAATCCTATGAGTTAATGATTGATAGATGCTTATGATATGTGAGCAGAAGAGGCAAGACGTAGGAAAGGGAAACAGGTAGTTGAGGAGTAAGACGATTGTGATTGGAAGCGAGTGTAGAATAGTAAGCTAGTACCAGGCAAGTGTTCTGAACTTTTTCGAGATATTGTAGTACTTGATAATCCTGTGATATTGGAAGTGCTTTGAAGCACAGAAACCTAAACCCTGATTCCAATTATTGTTCTTGAGCCAGGAACCATATTTTTTCTAAGCCATTGATTATTGTATACCCAAACACGAACCACAAATCTACGATACTACTCCACAAATACATACAAACTAAATACCAAACGCTGAACTGAATTACTTATATACTCAACCCATGAGATCTTATGCTTTGAAAGACCAAATCCTTGAAACCCTGAAACATTGATTCCTTTGTTATCCAATCTTTCATTACCCATCATCCAAGCTTTGAAATTACCTTGTTGATCCATATAAGTATTGAAATCCATTCATTGTTAAGTACTCACTGTTGTTAATGATTCTGGTTATTGTTTATTATTGTTCATTTTTTTATTATGTTAGAATTGGGTTGTTTTTATAAAATTGTGGACCAGATTCGTGGTCAGACCATATAATGGTCAAATTAGGCCAATGTGTGCCTCGGATCCAGTAGTTAGAGCAATGCTGTGTGCTTTGCTCGGGGTTAGTGCGTGACTGATCAGCAGCCTAACCTTGGTTTTTAAAGTAAAAGTATAATATCCAATTCTAAATCATAATCCATTGTTCACTTGATATCATAACCATATTCACTTGATGATCATTATTCTCAGTTTTGTCATTGTGACTTGCTGAGCTAATTAGCTCATTTGTGTAATGTTGTTTATATTCTTTCCAGTTAAAAAGGAACCAGTTGGTAGCAAGGATCCCCAGTCCAGCGCGAGAGCTAGGGATTAAGGTTGTTGAAGCTGAGCTAGTAGGCTTCTCTTGGAATAATTTAAGTTTGTAAAAGTTTGTAATATGTTTAATACTCAGTTGAGTTTGACTAGTTGGGATTTGATCGGTATGTAATATATTAAATGTGTTTGGCTTGTGTGCATACTTTAACCTGTTGCGATCCGTGGTAGTTGGTAAGTAGGGTCATTGCATATTATTATTTTCTTTATTATTGTTAGAAGCAGGTTATAAATGAGGTGTGTGTGTGGACCCCAAACTTCTGACCCGGGTTTGGAGGGCGCCACAGGTTTGGTATCAGAGCTACAGGTTATAAGTCACTGACACAAGCCTAGGTTGATGGGAATGGGTAGAGGGTTAGGATTAGAATTAAGGAATAGAATGATAGAACATCGAGAGGTTGAGTGTTACGGTATAACCAATAGTAGTATAATTCGCGTCGTGGTTTGAGATTCTAATATTGCAATATAATTTCAGATAGCAGCGATGGCCGACTCTTTTATTCCCGTATCAGCTGATCACTCATAGCCTTCAGTTGGAGCACCAGCATCGGATCCACGTCCTGTTATTCCACCAGCATTGGCTATTCTACCTCCACCGGTGTTGCAGCCCGTACCACTATAGGCTATTCCACCTCCAGGCATGAGGCCACCTGTCAGAGGACCCCCACCTGCTGATTCAGGCTTTACTGGTCATTCAGTTACAGGAGTACCTTTTCAGTTCTCTTCCTATCCTGTCCCATATCATCAGTTTGAGGCTTGCCTTATGGAGCAGCGACTCCTTCAGGGTCAGATTCAGGAGTTACTACATATCATGCGTACCAGAGAGGTTGGGAGTGGTGAGAGGTGACTCAGAGAGAGAGGCTACAGGCGTTTCGTAGGACAGCTGCAGTGAGGATTGCTGAGGCTACACATGAGGACATCACCCATGATTTCCTAGTAGAGTGGGCCAAGTGGGTTCTAGAGGAGCTTGAGGAGATTGGAGGTCCAGATTTGCCATGAGTCAGAGATTCAGAGATGGAGATGCTGAGCCATGTTGTTATGGTCATGTAGTATGTACAGTAGTGTGTAGTATGTATCAGTATACTTTTGAGTTGTATTTATAGACTAGCTATGTTGACTAGTAAGTAGGTTGTTGTACCCTTTTGCTTTTACTTTCGAAGCGTCTTTACACTTGTACCACCTAAAACTTTTGATCTATATATATCAGTACCTTTTCTTTTCCAGCACTGTCATTTACTTTATCGCACCTGTTTTACTTTACCTTATTTATTGCACTAGTTATGCCTTGTGATACCATGTACCCTGTTTTCCATAACTGTTTATATTCTGTAAAGAAGCATGCAATTTACTTAGTTACAACTGTTTTCAAAAAGAGATATTCCTGTTTTATAAAACTTTTCCTTCATGCAAAGATTTGATTCAAAAGCTAAATAAACTATTTGATTCTTTACAGAAAATGCCTCCCAGAAGAAATACCCGCACCAACACCCAGAATGAAGAAACCAACAACAACAACAACCAAGATGATACAAACCCGAATGTGAACCCAGGACCCATAGACCCAGCAATAGCCCAGATTCTCCAAATCATGGCCCAACAAACAGTTCACCTGGCACAACAACAACAGAGATAGACCAATCCCCAGGTAACTTTCAAAACTTTTCAGGCAGTAAACCCACCAGAATTCAAGGGTTCCTTAGAGCCAATTGAATCAAATGTGTGGTTAAAGGAAATAGAGAAGGCATTTTCCTTGGTAAAAGTGAAAGAGGAGCAGAAGGTTGAGTTTGCAAGTTACTATTTGAAGAATGAGGCCACCTACTGGTGGGAGATGGTGAAGACATTGGAAGGTACATATGCTATTACTTGGGAAAGGTTTAAGGAATTGTTTTTAGAAAAGTATTTTCCTCAGTTTGTTCAAGATCAGATGGAGCTGAAGTTTTTAGAGTTAAAGCAAGGAACTATGTCGGTGGCAGATTATGAGAGTAAATTTGAGGAATTGTCAAGGTATGTGCCGTCGTATGTTGATACTGATAGGAAGAAAGCTAAGAGATTCCAGCAAGGCTTGAAGCCATGGATCAGAGGGAAGGTAGCTATCTTTGAATTGGAAACCTATGCAGGAGTTGTATAGAAGGCTATGATTGCGGAGACAGAAAGTGAGATGTCACAGAAGGAGAAAGAGAGCAAGAAAAGGAAGGTTGAGGGAAGTGAGGGTCAGTCACAACCAGGGAAGTTTCCAAATTTTAAGAAGGGCAAGTTTCAGCCAAGGAGAAATTTTAATTTCAGGAGACAAAATGCAGGAGACGGGGGCCAGGGCAACCGTCCAGCTAATGTGAATCAGCCGAATCAGTTGAGATTAACTTTTCCAGATTGTCAAGTTTGTGGAAAGAAGCATGGGGGAGTTTGTAATAAGTTGAATGTGGTATGTTTTAAATGCAACCAGAAAGGGCACTATTCGAGGGAGTGCCAAAATCAGCCAGCAAGAGAGCCAGCAAATAAGGACCAGCCTATTCAAAATCCAGCAGTGAAGGTTCCAGCCATTGGATTTACATGCTTCAAATATGGAAAGCCAGGGCATATGGCCAGGGATTGCAAGACATCAGCCCCAGTCAGTAATGCATTGAGGATTATGGGATCTACCCCAACAGTAAATGAGACTCCAAGGGCCAGAGTATTTGACTTGTCTGTAAAGGATGCGATCCAGGATACAGATGTCGTGGCAGGTGCGCTCAATGTGAATTCTTTATGTGCCAAAGTGTTAATAGATTCAGGAGCAACTCGATCGTTTGTTTCACAAGATTTTGTTAGTAAGTTAAATTGTCCAGCTAAGTATTTAAATGAAATAATGACTGTGGAATTAGCAAATCAAGAACGTGTAACTGTGAATCACGTTTGTGGGAACTATGAGGTTGAGATTTCTGGTAGTAAGTTTTGTGTGGTTTGATACCATTTAAGTTAGGAGAATTTGACGTTATATTAGGGATGGATTGGTTATCTAAGCACAATGCCCAGATAGATTGTCGAAATAAGAAGGTAATGGTAAAGACGCCTGATGAAAGGATAGTAACGTTCAAGGGCCAGAAACAAGTAAAGAAGTTCTTAACCATAATTCAAACTAAGAAGTTATTACGGCAAGGATGCAAGCATTTTATAGCCTACGTGTTTGACAAAAGTCAGGAGCCAGCAAAACTTGAAGATATTCCAGTAGTGAATGAATTTCCAGACGTGTTTCCCGATGAATTGCCAAGACTTCCTCCAGATAGAGAAATTGAATTTGCGATCGACTTAGCACCTGGAACAGAACCAGTATCCAAGGCCCCGTATAGAGTGACGCCCGTCGAGATGAAAGAGTTAGCAAAGCAATTGCAAGAGCTGTTAGAGAAAGGAGTAATCAAACCCAGTGTGTCCCCGTGGGGTGCACCGGTATTATTTGTCAACAAGAAAGATGGAAGCATGAGACTGTGTATCGACTACAGGGAGCTCAACAAGCTTACAATCAAGAATAAGTATCCGTTACCTAGAATTGATGATTTGTTTGACCAATTGAAGGGAGCCAAGTATTTCTCCAAAATTGATTTAAGATCGGGATATCATCAACTGAAGATCAAGCCAGAAGATATACCAAAGACAACTTTCCAAACAAGGTATGAACATTATGAATTTCTAGTAATGTCTTTTGGATTGACCAATGCCCCGGCAGCATTTATGGACCTGATGAACATAATTTTCAAGGAATATTTGGACAAGTTTGTTATTGTATTTATAGACGATATTTTAATCTATTCAAAGACGGAAGAGAATCATGCGGAACATTTAAGGACAACTTTGGAGATTTTAAGGAAAAAGAAGTTGTATGCTAAATTCTCGAAGTGTGAGTTTTGGTTATAGGAGGTTCAGTTCTTAGGGCACATAGTTAGTAATGAAGGGATCAAAGTGGACCCGCCAAAGATCGAGGCAATTACGAATTGGGAGAGACCGAAAACACCCACCGAGGTAAGAAGTTTCTTAGGATTGGCGGGATATTATCGTCGATTTGTTCAAAATTTCTCGAGGATTTCCACACCATTAACAAAGCTTACACGAAAGAATGAGAAGTTTATATGGAACGACAAATGCGAGGAAAGTTTTCAGGAGTTGAAGCGATGATTAATCACGACACCTGTTTTGTCACTTCCAGATGATCAAGGGAATTTCGTAATTTATAGTGATGCTTCTCACAAAGGATTAGGATGTGTTCTTATGCAGCACGACAAGGTGATTGCATATGCGTCAAGGCAATTGAAACCACACGAACAAAAGTATCCTACTCATGATTTGGAACTAGCAGCCATAGTGTTTGCTTTGAAGATTTGGAGACATTACCTTTATGGAGAGAAGTGTGAGATTTATACGGATCACAAAATTTTGAAGTATATATTCACCCAGAAGGAACTTAATATGAGGCAAAGGAGATGATTAGAATTGATCAAGGATTATGATTGCTCGATTAATTATCATCCCGGTAAAGCGAATGTTGTAGCAGACGCGTTAAGTCAGAAAGAAAGGTTAAATGTGTTGTCCGTACCTGAAGAGATATATAAGGAATTTCAGAAATTGGAATTGGAGATTAGAGTTTGCAAGCCTGAGGAAGTAAAAGTGTACAGTATGACTTTCCAACCAGAGTTATTAGAGAAAATAAAGAAATGTCAGGAAGATGTAATGGATCAAGATATAAATCGTTTGGTAGGGGAAGAGTTATGCATACAGAAAGATGACCAATGTATTCTGAGGTTTTCATCTAGAATTTGGATTCCACCAGTGACAGAGTTAAATAATGAAATTTTACAGGAAGCACATAGTTCAAGATATTCCATCCATCCAGGAAGTACCAAAATGTATAGAGATTTAAAGAAGAATTATTGGTGGCCAGACATGAAGAGGGAAATTACAGAATGGGTTAGCAAATGTTATACCTGTCAGAGAGTTAAAGCAGAGCATCAGAGACCAAGCGGATTGCTACAGCCATTGGAGATTCCAGAATGGAAGTGGGAACACATTGCCATGGATTTTATAGTTGGATTACCAAGGACAAGGGCTAATCATCATGCCATTTGGGTTATAGTGGATAGACTTACCAAGTCAGCTCATTTTCTGCCTATAAATGAAAGGTTTTCGCTCGATAAGTTGGTCCATATGTACCTAAAGGAAATCGTAGTTCGTCACGGAATTCCTGTGTCTATTGTATCTGATCGAGATCCAAGGTTTAATTCAAGATTTTGGAAGAGTTTTCAAGAATGTTTGGGAACAAGATTGAATATGAGTACGGCCTATCACCCGCAGACGGACGACCAAAGTAAAAGAACGATCCAGACAATCGAGGACATGTTACGTGTTTTTGCTATTGATTTCAAAGGAAGTTGGGACGAGCATTTACCCCTGGTAGAGTTTGCTTATAACAACAGTTATCACGCCAGCATTGGGATGCCACCCTATGAAGCCCTTTATGGACGCAAATGTAGATCTCCAGTATATTGGGACGAAGTAGGAGAACGCAAAATACTCGGACCTGAATTGGTGCAGCAGATAAAGGAAGTTGTTGAAATTATCCAGAAGAGATTAATAGCCGCACAAGATCGTCAGAGGAAGTATGCAGACCAGTCAAGGAAGGACATGGAATTTGAAGAAGGGAGCTTGGTATTATTGAAAGTATCACCATGGAAAGGACTAACGAGGTTTGGGAAGAAAGGGAAGCTAAGCCCAAGATATGTCGGACCTTTTGAGATTTTAAAGCGTGTTGGCAAAGTAGCTTATGAGTTGGCGTTACCACCGCACATGGAGCACATTCACAATGTCTTTCACGTATCAATGATTAAGAAATACAATCCAGACTCCAGGCATGTAATAGAATATGAGCCAATAGAGCTTCAGGCAGATTTGTCATATGTAGAGAGTCCGATAGAGATTCTAGAGGAGAGAGAGAAAGTATTGAGAAATAAAGTGGTAAAGTTAGTAAGAGTATTATGGAGAAACCCAAAGGTTGAAGAGTCAACCTGGGAATTAGAAAGTTATATAAGAGAAAAGTACCCTCATTTGTTTTCTTAGGAGATTCTGAGGACATAATCCTTTTAAGGGGGGGAGGATGTAATATCTGGGATATACCGTGTAATTATTTTTGCTAATTAAATAATTATTATGTGTTTTCAGTATCTATTCTCTGAATTAATTATTAAGTGTTATTTGTATTTGGATATTCAAAAATATTACTAATTGAGTATTTTAATTTTTATATGTCTAAAATGAAATATAGATAATTGTCATATCTTCCTAATTATTTTTATGTTGATTTATGAATTTATAAGAATCATATGAAATTTATAAAATCTTTTTCCGAGTATTTAAAATCTATTTTATCAAAACGGGAACCAACCGACGTCAACCGTTGTTACGTTTTTGGAACCCGAAACTCTTCCGAGAACTCCTTCCTAACCTAATTTTAATATTCCGAGCATTTTCCATGTTTCGACTTTTTCGATCCGGCGTACGGTTTGTCCAACGCGGGTCCCGACGCAACATTTTCGATACAATATTCGTTTCGTTAAATTAATAAAACCCGTATTTTCGATAAACGGAAGCTTTTTATTAAAATATCACAATTATCACTTCGTAATACGTGTAACTAGGCGCTGAAACCAAGACCGCAGTACAAATTGTACTGATTTGGATAATTATCCCGAAAACCAATACCGTTTGGATCAGTTTTTACAAATAAATGTACCGTTTTATATCCGGAATGATCCAACGGGATACTAATATTCCGTAAATATAAATAGCCTTTTTCCGTATTTTATTTCGTATCAAAATCATTTGCAGATAGTTAATTCTATAATTTTCAGAGAAAAACCCTAATTACATAAACTGTTCTAAGAATCAAACAACAAAACGAAGGCGTTACCGATCTCTGTTTTCAAAGCTTGAGTAACCAAAACGAAGGATTTGAAGTGTTCTATCAGATTCTGAGCTTTGTTTCACTGCAGAATCAAATGTTTATTTTCTGGAAATTTATTTATTTTCGATTTAAATTTATTAAAAATATGAATTTTTGTTCGGATGATTGTTTGTATGATTTGATGATTGGATGTTGTAGAGCTTGTTTTCCTGATGATTTTGATATATTATACGTCTGATTTGGAGTTCAATAACATGTTCAAATTTGAGTTTGATTTTCGAATTTTAAAATTAGGGTTTATAACCCGTATGAATGTTCTTAATTGAAATTTGGGGGTTTCTTATTCTGAAATAGATTGATGTTGTGTTATAGTGTATTGTATTCTCTGTGAAATTTACAATCTAGTCGTACAAGTTTGATGAATCAACGAGGTCTGTAGAGAAGGGAGTTGTGTTTTGAAGTTTACGTCGAACCCACCGGAAACCGGCGAGTTTCTTGATCAAATTTCGGCCAAGTCTGGGGTTATTGATGAATTTTGATTGCAGATATAGGTTCCTGGTGTTGTGTAGTTTAATTCTGGAGGTGATGGTGGTGGGAGGATGCCGGAGGTGAGTTCTCCAGCCACCCCCGATTTTCCGGCGACTGAAACTGCAAAATTACAGTTTAGTCCCTGTATTTTTGAAGATAGTGAAGTTTAGTCCCTGTAGTTTGCAAAGTTTTCAAAAATAGGATTCCTGTTTATAAAATGTTTAAAAATCATATTTCCTATTTATTTTTATTATAAAAATTCATTTTTAATTTCTGAAAATTCTGAAAATTATTATTTTAATTCCGAAAATTATTTTCAATTCAAAAATAAATCTGAATTAATTAGTTAATTAATTTCAATTAATTTTTATTTAATTAATTGGTCAATTAATTCGAAAATTAATTGATTAATTGATTTAATTAATTATTAATTGATTTTAATCAATCATTTAATTAGATTTAATTATTTAAAAATGATTTAAAAATTCCGAAAAATAGTTTCGAGGTTTAAAATATTATTCTAAATTATTTCCAAAGCTCGATAATTATTATAAAATTGTTTCGAAGCTAGAATTGGCCAACCGAACCCTGTTTATTAACCCAAAATTGATCCAACGACCCATTTTAATTCCGAAAAAATGTTTTAAAAATTATTTTAAATACCCGAAAGCCTATTTATGACCCGAGACTTCTTTATAAATGACATATCATTGATTACGTGATATATTATGTGTTATATGTGACTTGTTGATTGACTATTGATCTATATATTCAGTGTTTACTTGATTATTGCGTAACTTTCAATCTGATTAATCGGATTTGGGTAAAACGAAGGGTAGATAGAAGTATGTGTTGAATAGAATCCTATGAGTTGATGATTGATAGATGCTTATGATATGTGAGCAGAAGAGGCAAGGCGTAGGAAAGGGAAACAGGTAGTTGAGGAGTAAGACGATTATGATCGGAAGCGAGTGCAGAATAGTAAGCTAGTACCAGGCAAGTGTTCTGAACTTTCTCGAGATATTGTAGTACTTGATAATCCTGTGATATTGCAAGTGCTTTGAAGCACAGAAACCTAAACCCTGATTCCAATTATTGTTCTTGAGCCAGGAACCATATTCTTTCTAAGCCATTGATTATTGTATACCCAAACACGAACCACAAATCTACGATACTACTCCACAAATACATACAAACTAAATACCAAACGCTGAACTGAATTACTTATATACTCAACCCATGAGATCTTATGCTTTGAAAGACCAAATCCTTGAAACCCTGAAATATTGATTCCTTTGTTATCCAATTCTTTCATTACCCAGCATCCAAGCTTTGAAATTACCTTTGTTATCCATACAATTATTGAAATCCTTTCATTGTTAAGTACTCACTGTTGTTAATGATTCTGGTTATTGTTTATTATTGTTCATTTTGTTATTATGTTAGAATTGGGTTGTTTTTATAAAATTGTGGACCAGATTCGTGGTCAGACCATATAATGGTCAAGTTAGGCAAATGTGTGCCTTGGATCCAGTAGATAGAGCAATGCTGTGTGCTTTGCTCGGGGTTAGTGCGTGACTGATCAACAGCCTAACCTTGGATTTTAAAGTAAAAGTATAATATCCAATTCTAAATCATAATCCATTGTTCACTTGATATCATAACCATGTTCACTTGATGATCATTATTCTCAGTTTTATCATTATGACTTGCTGAGCTAGTTATCTCATTTGTGCAATGTTGTTTATATTCTTTCCAGTTAAAAAGGAACCAGTTGGTAGCAAGGATCCCCAGTCCAGCGCGAAAGCTAGGGATTAAGGTTGTTGAAGCTGAGCCAGTAGGCTTCCCTTGGAATAATTTAAGTTTGTAAAAGTTTGTAATATGTTTAATACTCAGTTGAGTTTGACTAGTTGGGATTTGATCGGTATGTAATATATTAGATGTGTTTGGCTTGTGTGCATACTTTAACCTGTTGCAATCCGTGGTAGTTGGTAAGTAGGGTCATTGCATATTATTATTTTCTTTATTATTGTTAGAAGCAGGTTATAAATGAGGTGTGTGTGTGGACCCCAAACTTCTGACCCAGGTTTGGAGGGTCGACAGTATGTGTGATAAGTGTGCGTTCGTAAAGTGTGAGTATTTATACACTGTGATGCGAGGTATGTGATATATAGTGATTATGATGGCATGGCCTCCTAGATCCTTGACCCCGGATTTTGGGGCGCCACAAAAATGGTATCAGAGCCCTAGGTTATCAAATCTTGGAAATGGTAGGATATAAAATACATAGACATAAAAATAATAAATAACTAATTAGAGCTCAAGTCGTGTTCGTCGTCAGGCTACATGGGTTGTCTTGACAGTTTTACCCTAAAGGGAATTCCGACTCTAAGTTAGTAACACCTTGCCTATTGTGTCAGGTACTAGTGGAGCCTATGGGGGAGGTTGACCCTGTTGATGATGTTATGGCCCCTAAGCGTGACCCTACTCCCGAGCCGGAGGACCCACCCATTGATGACTCAGATGATGACCCTACTGAGGATGCCCTAGAGGAGGAGACTGACCTTCCTGTCCCTATAGCTGATGACGTTGAGATGCCCCAAGGAGATGGCTTAGGCTGGAGGGATATAGAGATGCACCCTCTCCCGACTGTTCACTCTCCTACACCACACCCATGGATGCAGAGCCCTTTGCCCTAACTGATGATGACGAGGAGGATGGGATGGACGCGCAGACCTACGAGGCTTATGACATATCCTCTATCGACCCAGACTCACCTCTACCACCGCCGACGACCATACATGTAGTTGTACATGACTGGATAGTGGCTCAGCTTAACACTAAGCTCACTGCGGCATCTGCCCGTATCATAGAGCTGCGACAGGCACTGACAGCTGAGAGAGCCATCAGACTAGGATATCTAGGGGACTTTAGAGCTGCTTCCTCGGCCATAGCCCGCAGGGAGATCGATGGGATCGAGCTTCGTACCCGGGTTCAGATGAGGATAACGGCAGTTGGAGGATACATCCCGGTAGTTGACGCAGAGCTGATGTTGGCAGGAGCGATGAGGAGGGTGCGAGTCCTCACGCGCAGTGACAGTGACTGAGGGACTAGTTACTATTTATGAACCTTGAAGAAGGTTGGGTGACTTGTCACAAATTTTGATAGGATAGCTAGTAGTAGATAGCGTTCCTAGCCCTTCAGGGTGCACGGTTTATGTATTTGCATTTCAGTATCCAAGACAAGTAATGATGTATTATAAACAGGCCATGTATAAACTCGGGTAGTTGTTTTGTCCCCAAGATATAATTGGGAGACCCTATGGTATATATATCTAGCAGTTATTAAGAAATTGATTTCCATATTATTGCACTTGATAAAAACATGCTAGATAATAAATGACTTGCTTACATATGAATGAATTAATCCAATGGTAAAATTTTTGCAACTAAATTGACAAATTTTCATTATCAGAACAATGCCACCCCGTAGAAGAAGAACCAGGGCACAACCCGCAGAATCTGTTAACCAACAACAGAATGAACCTGACCCTGTAGTGAATGAAGAAAGTGAAGAGGACCTAGATTATAATTAATATGATGAGGAAGAGTACGCAGAAAAAGAGGCTGAGGATACCCATCAGGGAGGGAACCCCCTGAATGAGTTTATGGAACTTTTAAGGGCAAATCTGAAACAGCAGCCCATTCCACCACAGCCGCATGTTGCCCAACAGACAGCGGCCACTGCCTTTAGGGCATTCAAATCCCTCAAACCCCTAGAGTTTCTAGGATCTACCGACCCCATTGAAGCACGGGCCTGGCTCAAGGAAATAGAAAAATCCTTCAAAATACTAGGTGTGGAAGAATGACACAAGACCATTTTCGCTTCTTACAAGCTGAAAGGGGAAGCTAATTACTGGTGGGAGTCCAAACGAAACCTCGAGACAGATGCTGTGATTCTGTGGGATAGATTTACCTGATTTTTCTTAGACAAATATTTCCTTAGGTTTATGGAAACCCAGATGGAGATTAAGTTTCTGGAGTTGAAACATGATAAGATGACTGTGGTAGAGTATGAGACCAAGTTTACTGAGTTGTTACGATTTGTGCCTGAGTTTGTAAATACCGAAGAGAAGAAAGCACGAAGGTTTCAGCTTGGTCTGAAATAGTGGATTGAAAACCGAGTGGCAGTACTAGAGCTGGCAAATTATGCCACCTTAGTACAGAAAGCCTTAATTGTTGAAGCTGGCAGTGAGCAAAATTTGATGGAAAAGGAAAAGAGGAAGAGGAAGATAGGAAGCCAAGGTGAAGGAGGAGGAGGAGTAGGAACTGGGAACAGGAGCCTTCCAAGCAGGTTCGTCAGGGGAGTGGTGTCCCAACCTGCGAGAGGCCCCGGATTTAGAAAGGCCCCTAACGAGAGTGTTGGTCAGGGAGGCGGACAATCTAGGGAAACATTTCATAGCCAGCCCCGCGCCCCTATACCGGAATGTCAAACATGTGGAAGAAGACACCTTGAAGTGTGCAGCCAGGTGAGAGCCCCTCTGAAATGTTACAGGTGCGACCAACCCAGACACCTTGCCAACAACTACCCCAACCCAGCAGGATGTGTTTCCAATATGGGAAGGTAGGGCACATGAGGAAGGATTGCCCGACATTAAAGCCCCCAGCCTCAGGGATGAGCAGAGCTGCATCCAACTGGCCCCCAGCTGCTAGGACCTTCAACATGACTGTTCAGGACGCTATCCGAAATACTGACGTAATAGCAGGTATCCTTTTGTTAAATTCCGAACATGCAAATGTCCTATTTGATTCTGGAGCGACCAAGTCATTTATATCTCAAGATTTTGCTAAAAAGTTAAAACTTAACGCCGTACCCTTATATGAGGCATTACAAGTAGAAATAGCAAGCAAAGAAATAATTCCTGTGAATCAAGTACACCCTAAATGCAAGTTGAAATTAGAATGGAAAGTCTTCGAGGTTGACCTAATCCCATTTGCGTTAGGAGAATTTGATGTAATCTTAGGAATGGATTGGTTATCCAGTAATGGAACGTAAATAGATTGTGAGCGGAAGAGGGTGAAGATAAGAGTGCAAAATGGAAAAGAAGTAGTATTTAGAGGTCAACGACAGACCCAGAAATTTCTGACCATGCTATAGGCAAAAATATTGTTAAGGAAAGGTAACGGGGCCTATTTGGCTTATGTGATGGATACTAAGAAGGAAGTTCCTAACATACAGGACATACCCATAGTGAATGAATTCGAGGATGTATTTCCAGAGAACTTACCAGGATTGCCACCCGACAGAGAAATAGAATTCGCTATATATATAGCACCAGGGACAACACCAGTGTCCAAGGCCCCTTATAGCCTAGCCCCAATTGAGATGAAGGAACTAGCTTCTCAACTACAAGAGTTATTAGATAATGGGATGATAAGACCCAGTGTGTCGCCATAGGAGCACCAGTACTGTTCGTAAAGAAAAAGGACGATATTATGCATATACTACCGTGAGTTGAATAAGCTGACTATTAAGAGTAGGTACCCTCTCCCTAGGATTGATGACCTATTCGACCAACTCAAGGGTGCTGTACACTTTTCCAAAATAGATTTGAGGACAGGATATCACCAGTTGAAAATCAAACCTGAGGATATACCAAAGACTGCTTTTCGCACTAGGTATTGACACTATGAGTTCTTAGTCATGTTACTTGGGCTAACCAATGCACCCGCAACCTTTATGGATTTGATGAACATAGTGTTAAAAACGTACCTAGATATATGCGTGATAGTTTTTATAGACGATATTCTAATCTACTCAAAGACAGAGCAAGAACATGCAGAACATTAGAGGATAGTCTTAGAAATCTTGAGAAATGAGAAATTATATGCCAAGTTCTCGAAATGCGAGTTTTGGTTAAGGGAAGTTCAGTTCTTAGGGCATGTGGTGAGTAGCAAAGAAGTTTTAGTTGATCCCACCAAGATAGAGGCGGTATCCAATTGGGAAAGACCGACTACCCCAAAAGAGGTTTGGAGTTTTATGGGTTTAGCAAGATATTACCGGAGATACGTGCAAGACTTTGCTAAGATAGCTGGCCCACTGACTAGACTTACCCGAAAAACAGAAAATTTTGTATGGACAGAGAAATGTGAGGAAAGCTTTCAGGAGCTGAAAAGGAGACTGGTGTCAGCACCAGTGCTCGCTCTTCCTGATGGAAATGGAGAGTTTGTGATATACAGCGACGCATCGCATAAAGGACTAGGATGTGTGCTTATGCAGCACGGGAAGGTTATAGCATATGCCTCTCGGCAATTGAAGGAGTATGAGAGCAGATACCCGACGCACGATCTAGAATTAGCAGCCATAGTGTTTGCCCTGAAAATTTGGAGACACTACCTGTACGGTGAGAAATGCGAGATTTACACAGATCATAAGAGCCTCAAATATATTTTTACTCAGAAAGAACTAAACATGAGACAGAGGAGGTGGTTAGAGTTGATTAAGGACTACGATTGTGAAATTTTGTATCACCCGGGTAAAGCCAATGTGGCGGCTGACGCCCTTAGTAGGAAGGAAAGACTAAAAATGATAATGACATCTGAGGAGTTAATTAAAGAATTTGAGAAAATGGAAATTAACATGAGAATGACTGGTAAAGAAACAGATGGATTATTTGAGATTAAGCTAGTACCGGAACTGACTGAAAAGATACGAGTATGTCAGGAAAAGAAGATGAGTGAAGAAAGAGGAACATTGACCGGTGAGGAAGTGAGATGTGAGAAGGACGAGAAAGGGATCATGAGGTATGCGTCCCGAATTTAGATTCCAAATATGTAAGAGTTAAAGGACGAGCTATTGCACGAAGGGCACATCTCCAGATATTCAATCCACCCAGGAAGTACGAAGATGTACCGCGATCTTAAGGAATATTATTGGGGGCCTAACAAGAAAAGAGAAGTAGCAGAGTGGGTCAGCAAGTGCTTGACATGCCAAAGAGTGAAGGATGAACATCAGCGACCGAGTGGACTATTACGGCCCCTTAAAATTCCGGAATGGAAATGGGAGCATATAGCCATGGATTTTGTGACAGGCCTACCAAGAACGAAAACCAATCACGATGCCATATGGGTTATCATAGATAGACTGACCAAGTCTGCGCACTTCCTACCAATCAACGAAAGGTACACCGTAGACACGCTGGTAGATATCTACTTGAAGGAAATTATAGTGAGACATGGCGTTCCTATTGCCATAGTGTCAAATCGAGACCCAAGGTTTAATTCCCAATTTTGGAGAAGCT
This sequence comes from Apium graveolens, assembly GCF_009905375.1. Lineage (NCBI taxonomy): Eukaryota > Viridiplantae > Streptophyta > Magnoliopsida > Apiales > Apiaceae > Apium > Apium graveolens. Next base: position 25,801,778 of record NC_133657.1, on the reverse strand, counting down.
TCCAAGAATGTGTAGGTACAAGACTAAACATGAATACCTCTTACCACCCCCAGACTGATGGGCAAAGCGAAAGGACTATTCAAACCCTAGAAGATATGCTGCGAGTGTGTGCCATCGACTTTAAAGGGAATTGGAATGACCACTTACCCCGGATCGAATTTTTCTACAACAATAGCTATCACGCTAGCATAAGAATGCTTCCGTATGAAGTTCTTTACGGAAGAAGATGTCGCTCTCCCCTATGTTGGGATGAAGTTGGGGAACACAAGATAATAGGACCCGAGACAGTCTAGCAGACCAGGGAAATGGTGGGACTCATCAGGAAGAGACTAATAGCAGCTCAAGACAGACAAAAAAAGTACGCCGACCAGACCAGGATGGATAGAGAATATAAAGTAGGGGATTCAGTGCTATTGAAGTTATCTCCATGGAAAGGAGTGATGAGATTTGGAAAGAAAGGGAATCTGAGTCCCAGATTCATAGGACCCTTTGAAATTATGAGGAGAATGGGACCTCTAGCTTACGAGCTCGCCTTACCTCCTAACATGCAACAAGTGCACAACGTATTCCATGTGTCCATGTTAAGAAAGTACCATGCGGATGCGCAACATGTGATAAAATATGAGCAAGTGGACTTACAACCAGACCTGACCTACATTGAGCATCCAGTGATGATAATGGACCGAAAAGAACAAGTGCTGAGGAACAAGACTGTGAAGCTGGTTAGGATCTTGTAGAGAAATCAAAATGTCGAAGAGTCAACTTGGGAAGTTGAAGATGCAATGAGGAATAGATACCCCCACCCATTTTCTGAGTGATTCCGGGACGGAATCCTTGTTAGAGGGGGAGACTGTAATAACTCGAATTTTTGAGACTTTGTAAAAATGTTAATGAATAGTAATCCTGACAGACGGGGAAAACTTTTTATCCCAAACTATGTTATGCATGAGAAAATGAGTTTCGAAGTTGATATTATGATTATACGTGCCAAATGAGTGTATGTAAACGCTATTAGTTTTCGAAGAAAACGAAATTTAAAAAACGACCATATTTACGAATCATCGAGAATTACGGGAATCAAAATATAATTACGAATTTAAAACCCTACGGATTTATATCCAAGTATGATAATTCAAAACATAAGGAATAAATACGAAAGGATTTACGTCGCGAACCGGTTACGAGAAAGTATTACGAAAACATTTAAGCGACCGAATAAATGCGTAAATGTTTAAATAAACGTAACACACTATTTAACCATGGTAGAAAAGTAACCATGGTTACTTTATCAAATAGTGAGCTAGAGATATAGGATGATCATCTAAGGCTAAGAGAATAGTAAGCTAAATGGCTAAACTAACTAGCTTAACTTGTAAACTAGAAAGCCTAGCTAGATTTGTCCAAGGATTTGCTAACAAAAATCAATCCTAGGATATAAACTAGAGAATAAAAATCAAATACAAGATATCCCTTGCATTATTTCCAAGAAGCAACCAAAAAGCAAGCATAAAAACTCTCCCTCTCTCTCCCAAACATTACATTCGGCCCTAGCAAGAAACAAGAAGAATTTAAAATCAAAAGACCAAGCTCTAGCCATGGAGAAATTCTCCCATTAATTCTAAAGCTTCCTACCAACTAAACTAAGGTAATATAAATCTTTGAACTCTTTTTATCATGATTCGATGGGTGAAATAAATTCAAGAAAGATGATAGTGAATAGTGAATAGTAACTTTTATTTGGTTTCTTGAATTTAATGGTTGTTTTAGGTCCCAAAAACCATACTAAGCACTCCCAAGACTTTACCATAATCAAGAACACATCTCAAGCTCTCAAGAAAGGTATAAATATTTAACCCAACCTTACTTAAGATTTAAGTTCAAGATTCTTTTAGAACATAGTTGTAAACCTAGTTTTGGTGGTAGTATTGTTGTAATCTTGATGTTTAGCTAAGTAAATTTAAGGTTGATTGTTGTTGCCTCAAGACCATGATGTTCTTGAGAGGATTTATTGTGGTGATGATGATATGTTGATTTTTTGTGGTAGTATAAAGATTTAAGGCATAAACGAAACTCCGATCGTAACCATAGTCTCGCTAAAACGAACAAAACGTAACTTTAAGATTCTGCAGAAAGTCCCGAAGATGTAAACTATAGTTTCTTGAATAATAACCCTTTATTATGATATACAATGTTATAAGAATCGTTTAGGTGCTTGAATCACGTGATTCCGATTTACGGATCAAAAGTTATGGCCGTTTTACTAAAAGTGATTTACGTCACAAAAACTACTACGAATTACGAACTTTGAAAATAAAAAGGATCAACTTAAAAATGTTCATAAATCATGAAATTTTTACAGAGAGTAGTAAATTTAGTTTCCTAACTTCCATAAACATTTCAAGTGAAAATAATGATTTTTTAATTTTATAAAAATATCGGAGTTAAGACCGCGCGATTAGAAAATCGTAGAATCCATAAGCGGAGCCGACGATAAAAATGAAAACGGACTTAAGATGCTTCAACAAAGGAAATGACCGTAATAAGAACAAGGACTTAAAGAAATAATAAGGGTAATATAAGTTGAGAGAGTGAATAATAAGTACCGCATGAGTGCGAGTTGCCGTAAATTAGAACGGGACCTACCAAAACGAATTTTATTTATGATTATAGATTTCCGAGCGGAACCTAGAGCATCATCCACCTCGAGATACCCAGGCAAGTTTACGAACCCAACTCCATTTACAGTTGTGTTGTGAAAGGATTGTTTTATTATCATTGCATAAATACCATGCTTACCATGATACTTAGTAATTGAGTTTTCGCATAATGTAGCGATGTTGTACGATAATCATATATCGTAAAATGTTTAACTCCGCTATAAGCGTGACGCATAATTATAGGACCGAGATTCGGTCGGGATTTTAAAATAAAAACCCGGGAATCATTCCGGTGATATTATAGGACGATTAAAAGTCCATAGTACTACGTTTTAAGGGACTCAACGTCCACTTAGGAAATATTAAATACCTCGAACTTTTATTAAAACGATTTCCAAAGATCGTATTCCCTCAACTATATTTTATTATTCGAATAATAAATATTATTACTATTCATTTATTATGGGAGAAGTATTCTCTAGTGAATATTTATTTCATACTCAATTAAATATTAAAGATCATTAAATTACTTAAACATAAATTAGTTGAGGAATATTATTTCAAACATTCTTTTAAAGTGTAATTATTCGAGGTTTAATTATTTAATGATTAATATTTAATTATTAATTATTTATTAAATGATTTATTTATGATTTAAAAATCATAAAACCTGATTTAAAATACTTTCTGATTTTCGGAAAATCATTCGAATAATTTCAGAACATCGGAGAATATTATCTCGACTTGTTTTAATTATTTTAAATATAGTTTCAAAAGAAACTCCCCCTTATATAACAAATATGTTGACAACGGTCAACTCACATCCTTAGTACTTCCTCCGAAAATTCTCGGAAGTGTATATATATACGTACATATCCAAGTGTACCGATCAACAAGCAATATGCTTGGGGAACAATATAAGTTCCATATATATGATGGGATTCTTACAAGGACAAGGAGGGGTAGACTCCAGTATTTCGTGGATTAGGGAGAATACCAATTTACTACTACATGCGAAGGTATTTTATATACTGATGAACATGTGGAGTATGCGTACCTGAGAGGGATGGACACAAAAACCGTGTCTTGAGAGGGATAGACGCGAAGTCTGTACCTGAGAGGGACGGACACAGAAAAGGCCCGAATGCGGCCAGGGTTGTAACCGATAATAAAAGGGAATCGTCCATTTACATGTAGAAAAGGTTACTATTTCCGTAGTACGACTGATCATCGTATGCGGTGGCTCTAGTGAAGGTTCTATTCTTCCCATTGAAATTGAGATGCAATACCGTAACCCAAGCCTAGGTGCTGGGTTTACCATCAAGGTATTCGCAGGAAAATAAATCCAATAAAGAATTGTTTTCATAAGAAGGTGTGTATCACCAAGGAAAAATATTTTTGAATAAAACATAAATATCATATATGACGGTTTACTTGAGTTTTCATACAGTCATTTCATATTGTATATTATTATGCTGGGAATTATAGCTCACACTTGTTTTCTTAAATTGACACAACACAACAGTGAATCAAGATGCCTATCATGAAACTCACAGCCAGGAAACGGGTAGGAAACGACCAGCTGTTCCGTAGGATGTTTGGTGTTGTACCACAGGTAGACCGAATAAGCTGGATTGGTTTTCAATTGATTTTAGTCCGGCTTATTTACAAGTATGACTTATGTAAGACTTAATTACTTTTGGGTTGTAATAATTATCACTTTGTGGTTTGATTTACTTTAGTAATGAATGGTTCGTTTCTAAGACAATAACTTATAAGTGTGTGTGTGATAAGTGTGAGGTCGTAAAGTGTGAGTATTTATATATTGTGATGCGAGGTATGTGGTATATAGTGATTAAGATGGCGTGGCCTCCGAGATGTATGGAACAAAAATTGAGGCGTCCCGTTTTTTGGATATCTTTTCATAATTTGTCCCTATGGATTTATGAAATTGCATTCGCGTTTATTTGGGGTCATCCGAAAGTGAATCGGGGCTGAAACCAATGAAACTAGGTTTCCAAATAATTCTCGTAGGCAGTAGTACACGAGATATGGAGCAAAAATTGAGGCGGCCCATTTTTTGGATATATTTTCATAATTTGTCCCTATGAATTTATGAAATTGCATTCGCGTTTATTTGGGGTCGTCCGAAAGTGAATCGGGGTTGAAACCAATGAAACTAGGTTTCTAAATAATTCTCGTAGGCAGTAGTACACGAGGTTTGGAGCAAAAATTGAGGCGTCCTATTTTTTGGATATCTTTTCATAATTTGTACCTATGGATTTATGAAATTGCATTCGTGTTTATTTGGGGTCGTCCGAAAGTGACCTCGGATTTTGGGGCGCCACATTTTTCAATCCGTTGAAAAAGCTTTTTTATTTTACCTATTAAAAATCAAGATTGAATTTGAAGGTGATTGGGTATCAGATAACATTATGATTTTCTTATGTATCACGTAATATTCTACTTTTTTTATTTTGATTGATAGCAAGATATAATAGTTATTTGTCTTTGCAATAATTGGCGTTGCTCAGACGTCAATTGATGCTCACGCCCGCCTCAGTCACTTGCATCAATTCTCATGGTTCTCCCAAGATAATAAACTTCTTTGAGTTCGTCAGTGAAACATGGTTAATAAAGAACCAACGTCAAGATGAATGTAATTTGATGGAGAATAAACCTACCAATATATAGCGATCTAAAACTTAGCTTCAATTGGACCAAAATCTGAATTCTATAAGAATTTTAAATACAATACCTTATTACTAGAAGGTAAGTCCTGTAAAAAACTAGAAGGTAAGTCAATAGAAAATATGAAACATATAAAATATATCTTATATTTTCGGGAATTATTTAAAAATTATTTTTTTAATTCGTGGGAAAAATCTTTTCTATTTTACCTATTAAAAATCAAGATTGAATTTGAAGGTGACGGGTATCGGATAAAATTATGATTTTCTTTTATACTTCTTGATTTATTATATTATAGCATTATCTATACTATTGTATTAAAGATGCAATGATAAAGTTTTATGGTAGTCGGTCTAGTTACATGTAAATATAGTTATATTTAAAATTCACTCTCATAAATATATTAATATTTACAATATAATTATATAAATACAAATAGAATTATAATCTGTATAATTAACTCGGGCTTAAACAAAATATATATACCATACCCGAGTTAAACGAGATTATTATACTATTGATCTAATCTTAAATAAAAATAAAAAATAAACTAAATATAATTAGTTGGATTTCGACTAATATATAATAATAAATATCACTGATACAACTAAAAAAAATTATACTATAGAACCATACTAAAATAAAATAAAATTTTTTAAGGGTAATTAATTGGTAGATAGTCATCAGGCTAAAACAAAATAATATATATTTGTAATAGCCCGACTTTTCGGACTATTAATTCTAAATACACAACTTAAATAAAACACATTCTTTTATTCGAAAATCCGAAATATCACGAAGGTCAAAATAACGGTTACTTATTAAATCTAAAAATCATAAAATTGGAGACGCAGCTCCACAAATCTAGTAAATAAATGTCTAACAGATAATCAAATTTATTCGATAATAGCAATAATCTTTATTCAAAAACAGATAGCACGAAATTCCACACAGTTCACATGTTTTGTTTCCAAAAGCACTAACCTGAAATATATTAAAATAATAAGCTGCAAAGCCCAACAGGTAAACATTGTATGACGACTCTAAAATATTATTTTTTAATAAGTTCAAAAATTATGAATTTCTAAATCGATCAAATAATGTTTAACAGAATAAAAATATTTTATTCCCATAGTTCTAAATTACGGTCGCATTATACATGCGACACGGCTCTATAATTCGATGATTCGATGGAGTCATTTTACGCCCCCGTTAAGACAAACTCAATAATGTATCTATGTGTCCCGGAATGTGCATAAAACTAGTTCTATGTTCTATATTTCACACTACCTAGTAATCGGGTTCTATAATTTGATGCATAATCTAAAATATGGGGAATTCTATCAAAATTATTTTCTAAATTCTATTTTCGATATTACAACTTTTTCAGAAATCAAATCGATCAGATATATATTTCAAAAATAGAACAAATTTAATAATTTAAGTGAGCAACGAAAAGTCACTTATCTCAAAAGCGACAATAAACACGATAATGAACACAAACAAATGCTAAATATGATTTAAATCAAACAAGTAATTAATGATTTATCTTGCACATGAACCAGACACGTAGTAAATTCTAATAATGCATGTACATAATGCATCTACGTTAATTCTAATTAATGATTCATGTCAAGACTAACGCTGCTGACCAAATTAATGTTTAAATGGACATGGTAGATCATCACAAAAGAGTACATGCAAAGCTTATGTTTATATTATTATAATTATTATTATAATTATTATTATAACAATAAACAAGTAGCCATGCAAATTAAACAAGACGCGTGATCATAACTTAAATTAACACGGTGTGTGATTCTACTACATACCGACTTAATTATATTTATAATTTCACATAGCACATTTAACAATAATTAATATAATTTTTTAATAAAATTAAGAGAAATAATCTTTAGCTAACAAACATAAAATATAATAATTTGCAAAATAGATATTACAAATTATTAGTTAAATCTATAACATGAAATTGATCTATTATATATCTTAACGACTCACGAACATTAGGATCCTCATATAGAAAAGTGATCATGTTATCAAAATATAAATCATATCTTTTTATTAAATAAAAAGAAGTGCAACTGGACCCAATAATCAGTTTGGCCCAGAACACTCGCATACTATATATACAGATACATATATGATAACATATTAATTTATTTTTTAGCAACAACTATTGCATGCATATTTTATAACCAAATATTGAATCAAACAAGCATGGAAGACATATGATCATATATATCAAGTTCACACTAATGACCCATTAACCAAATAACATGTAAAAAATACATGTATAGCTCAACCAGAAGCAAACATGTAAGCAGAAAGAGACGTACCTCTTGAAACGAATTTCTGTACGAATATTTTTATTATCTAATTGGGTTCTTATAGAGGCACAAAACCTAAATTAATAAGGTATTATGAAACTGAATCCTAAAGTTTCTACAACTTCTCTAAGTAATTTTTAAAATTAAATTATTCTATACACATAAATACCTAAATTGAAAAGATTTCGATTTTCTAAAATATTCTCACACTTTTTCCACAAATAACAATCTTATCTCAAATTAAATAACTTGCACACAAAGTTTCTAGAATATTCTAAATTAAAATATTATCTATTATTATCTAAATAAAGTAATATCTAATATTTAATAAAAAAATAAAATAAAATAAATCAATGATTTTACATTCTTCCCTCCTTAAAAGAATTTGGTCCCCAAATTCACAAAATTAAATTAAATTAAATAAGTCACCAAAAGAAAAGAAATCATACCTTAACTGCGATAGTTGTCATTTCCCATGAGCTGGAATACACGTCCTTTTCCCATCTTGTTATCTGATTCCTTCCTTGGTGGCGGATTGTTAGGACATTGAGCAATTCTGTATCCGACATCCCCGCAGTGAAAACATGAGCCTCTGTTCCAACGACATTCCGTATGTGCATGGTTCCTTCCCCATATGGTGCAATTTTCTTGATTTCCTTTACCGGCAACTTGATCGTACACATGTTATTTCTTAAATGGCCCCCTTTGAAAAGATTGTCCACCAGCTTGATCGAACCGCCTCTTATCCCAATTTCCAGTTGTCTTCTCAGATTCTGCCAAGCCTCCACTACGCCATAGATGACCTATTGCAATGGTTTAATCATGCGTGTTACAAAATTATGTTACCTTAGCTATACTCATCTTAACCTACCGCAACGTAGTATTTTTGATATTATCATAGCCTTTGTTACATGTTACTCTAGCTTCAAAGTGTTACATACGATAACATGTGGAAACTTATGTTACAATAGATTGTTAGTGGATAAAAAAGTAATATTTTACAAACAATTATATATATAGAATTATTTGATTTTAAAATTAATCGATTTTCACAATATAATTAAGAAATAATATTCACAATATAATTAAGAAATAATATTAATATTAACTAGGATTGATAAAATAATTTTTTTTGTTAAATTTTGTAAACTGTACTAATTAGTAACTGATAATTTTTTATTAATAACAAATTTGAACACTATTTAAACTTAAAAGTTTATTAAAAATAAAAATAAAGTGAAATTAGCAATGTTGGGATCTCGTTGGGCTCTCGATCAGGCGGGATAAAGTGGGCTTAAAATTTTTGGAGAAGCGACAATTTTTTGGACAACGGAACTATAGTAAGAGGGCTATAATTTTAGACAAGTCAAAATTTCACTATCTAAACATCTCTCTCTCTCTCTTGGTCGCTCCCTCCTCTCACACTCGCTCTCTCAGCTTTCAATTGAACTGAATCTAATCATTCTAAAGTACTACCTCACAAATCGATGATTCGAGCTAGGGTTTTATATTGATAAAATCTCACAGATTCGAGCTTCAAACAAAACTAGGGATTCGAGCTTCAAACAAAACTAGGGTTTTTAATTAGAATTCGGGTTTTTTTATATATTGCTAATTTGGGGTCAAATCATCCTGCGGTTCTACTTTAAGGTACTACCTCCCCCCCCCTCTCTCTCCCTCTCCCTCCCTCGCCCCCCCCCCCCCCGCTCTCTCTCTCCCCCCTCTCCCCCCACCCCTTCCCTCTCACTCTATATATATTTCTGTTAGTTTCTTCTCCAATTTATGAAGTAAATCAAACACTTTGGCTTCAAATAGAATTGTGAGTTTTTGTAGCTCAATTCATTATTTCATTGAAATCGATTCGTTAATGTTAGTATTTTTTATTTAGGGTTTTAACTTAAAAAATACAGTACAAATTTTGGGTTTTACTTTTCAGATTTCTAATTAAGGTAGTGGGTACACTAAGGTTCTGATGTGGATCACACCACAAATAAAGAAAAAAGAAGAAGAAAATGGATAAGAGAAGAAAATGATATTTCAAAAGAACACGATCAATCCAGAAACGTGAACTTTGAATCTCAAATTGCTTAGATCAATCCAGAAACTAAGTAATTTGAATCTAACCTTTAAAACAATCTAGTAATTGAAGTTTAGAGAAAAGAAAAACTACTCAAAGTTAATCTCAAAACACAAGTTTTATATCATCCATTGTCTCTCTTAAAAGATTACATGAGAGGGGTATTTATAGGCTTAGACAATAACCCAAGCCCAATAGGATTTCAAGAGAAATTCAATATTAGCTTAAATATATCCATTATCTGAATTCTTCTAGGAAACAAATTTAAAAACCAAACCTGAATAGAAAAAAGACAAAAACCAAATACAGATAGGAAAATAAAATCCTAAGTGCTTAAAACAAGAAAAATCCTTTCAAGTGAAAGGTAAAAACTTACAAGCAAAATTCGAATTAATAATTATATAATAATCAGCTACTTGTCCAACTTTATGTACCACTCCTTTATTCCTTGTTGTCCAAGTAAGCTTCATAACCCATCTTCGCATGCTCTCCAATTGAGCATCACCACAAGTACACATAACCAAATACAAATTAACATATTCATTCCTTGATCCTCATCAGGTTCTTCTTCACTTGTTGTACATATTAGTCAATATATTTAAAAAATGTTAATCATATCACATTATTAAATCTTTTGTTATCAGATTGCCTCATCTCTTACTTGTAATTTCTTCTAGCATTATATTTGAAACTAAAGGTATTTTTAACTTCTCGAATCTATTTTTTTTAACTTAATTATTAGGGAATTAAGTTTGTTTGTGGGGTGGGTTGAGATGGAAGTATGGTTATGGGATGCTTCACGACGTATATAAGATGGTCGTGTTTTAAGGTAGTGTTACAAATTTATTAGGTGTGATATTAAGAGATGGAGGGTTTTGTATTAGTTGGTGTTAATTTAAAAATTTTAGGCTTCATCTTCGAGCCTGAATCTAACTGTTCTCGGTGATAAGGTTGTTTATAATTTGAATATTTGACTATCATTTAACTGAGGGTGCTTTGCAGAATGTCCAAATATTGATGGCCAAATATGATGGTGTCAATTGTGTTGGGAAGATGTTCTATTGAGTTGGGAAGATGTTCTGAGGTGTTAATTCTATATTTACTTTGTATTTTTTTTTAAATTGTGATATTCAAAAGATCATGTTATCTAATAAAAATGTTTCAGTTATTATGTGAATGATATCATATTAATCTGGTTGTTGATATTTCAGTTTGTAATTCGAATAAATATGTGTACCAAAAAGGACTTGGGTCAATGATAGTATTTATTTTTAAAATTTCTAAACTTACATTTTCATCCATGCTTCTGCTACAGAGAATAGGTCACCTCCTCTGTTGTGTTCAAGTTGATCATTCCAATATCGCTATTAAGTAAAGTTTAGAAAAAAAATTAAGCGATGTACTTGTGCTACCATGGTGCTCTGGCTATCAGGTGGCTACTAATATATCTTTTAGGCTCCAACAACTGAATGCGATGTGTGAAACCAAAACAAAGGTATGCTTGTTTAGTTTGTATGTCATTATAATACTAATGTGATGACAAATACCATATAATGCATATAAAATAACGAATTTACATATAAAATCAAAATAATCTTCTTGCACTTGTATGTTTTACATATAATAAACTGTTTGTTATCTAACATCATTAAATCATTAACTTGCGGTTCTAACTTTGACTATTCAAACTGCCCACATTCCTCTGTAAGACACGTTTGCTGGTGGAATAAACTGAGTCATAAAAGTTTAAGTTTCTTATATTCTTTCTTTTGATTTGAGTATGTACTTTAAACTTGGAAAACTTTGTGTAACAAGATCAAAATACTTTTGTATGTCACTTTATTCTTAATCCTATTGTAGGATAAAGAGATGTAGACAAGACCGAAAGACTGCTCTATCATGCCTTCCTTTCAAGCGTGAAAAGAATAGAATAATGGTGTACTAAAATATGAACTAGTGCATAAAGATATAACACATTATGTGAGACAGCTCATGTAATTGTGTCATAAAATTGTTGCTGAAGTAGGAATTTGTTATACATGTACAGGTTACGATGTATGTAGTCGGACAAGTAACAGGAGGTCTAAGAGCACTACGTGTGTTATTACATCCCATAAAAGATTTTGGCACTACTACTACCCTATCCGGTTCTGACTCTCAAGCTCTGATCATGGAGATTGTTGTTACATTTTCTATGGTGTTCATAGCTTCTGCTGTTTCTACCGACACAACGGCTGTAAGCGGCTGATTACTTTATTTATTATATCAGTTGCTAATTCTATGCTTGTACCATAAAATAATATTTTGTCTCTCACTCTGGACATTTTTTATCCATTTTTCCAGATAGGGGAGCGAGGAGGCATAGCAGTAGGTTCTGTAGCATGCATTATATTCTATTTTAACAGGGTAAGTACCTAAGACGATCAAAGGGTACTTACATGTTAGTATAACATTGCATAATTAGCATTGCAATTCTTTATATACAATGATATTTGAAAGAAATTGAGGATTTGTAGACCAGTATCAGGAGGATCAAAGTACCCTGCAAGGACCATATGCCATGTTGTTGCTTGTGGAATAAAGCGAGTCACAAAAGTTTAAGTTTTCATAACACTTTTGTATGCTGCAAGATGCTAATGCGTATTTAATGCAGTATGTCATGCAATATTATTTTATCTCAGATGTTATTATGATGGAACTCACTGGATATTAAGGAAGAAGATTACTACACCTCACTGTACAATAAAAGTCGGGCACAATTTAATACACGGGTTATCTAAATCATTCTCATTTTGGTTTAAATTTAAAATATATATGGTTTTCATCTGACATATATGTAAGCTGTGTCTTGAATTTTTTCCCAACTGTGTTTGAATTATTTGGGATCGCTATATAGGGATACCATCGCTTGAATTAATACCAAAACTAATGGCTAATAATGTCCCGAGTCAAATAGATTTTTGTGTCATGACAACTTCTGCTTTATCCTTATCAGTATGTAACTAAATTATCTCATGCATGTGCAGATATCATAGAAGGAACTATTGGGAGTAACTATGCCCACATCTTTGATCTTTTCACGCGTTTGTAACAGGTGAAGGATTTACTATCTATAAGCATCTTTATATTATGCAAATTTCTTAATATTTCTACATATATAATTACAATAATTATAGCATCTTTTCGTATAATTGTCTATTATCCCTTATGTGCAAGAGTTGGCAGGAAAGATAAAGAAAACTTTGGTGAGTGAAGTCAAGGTGTCGATGATCAAGAAGGTACAAGAAGAAGTGGATATGCAAGTCAACAAGAAGGTCTAAGAAAACATGGCTTGGGTATTTAAAAATATAGCCAACGTAAATCCATGAATCACAATCAGTCTTGAAGATTTATGTACAACAACGGTGATGACAACCTCACACCAGTTACTGGAGGCACTGACCTTTAGATTTCAGATGTGCATTTTTTTACATATCTTCTTTTGTCAAGTGTTATCGTACTAGATTTTCAGATGTTTATTTATCTTCCTAGACTACAGACTAAGTACCTGTTTTTTGGATTATGTGTAGTTGATGGTGAATTGTGTGAAAACTGAAGTAGTATTTGGTGGGGGTTTGTGAAAATTGATTTAAACTTTGGTGGTTAAAATTGTTTATTTTGTTGACTTGTATGAAAAAATAGGTTTATGGCATGTTCAATTTACAAACAAATTCTGTCATTTTTTTGATAAATATGTTACATTAGGTACCTCAATATTACAAACAAATTGGTATAATATAATACAAATCATTATAAAACTGTTACAGTCGAGAAAAAATGTTACAATGATTTTGTGGCCCACATTTGTGGCCACAGGCGAGGCCCGCATATGGGGCCCATTTTTTTTGTAAATTTTAAGTGCAAAGCAAACAAACATAGTGTGATATTATAGATATACTTTGATATTACCTTTCAAGTGTATTGTAACATAAAATTCAATGTTGCACCAGGGCAAAGAAAATGTTACCTTAAAGGCCAAAGGTAACTTGAAAAAAATCAACATCATTTTTATGTTACCTTAGGACTTTGGCTGGCTTTGGTAACATTTTTTAGGCCCGTTGTAACATTTTTTTGCTATTGCTATAGGTCATCTATGGCGTAGTTCTCTCTCGATCACTAAAGCCTTGTTGAGGATAAACTCGTATATCTGAAGTTTAAATGACGCCACATAAATCAATGTCTCTTCAAAGTCCCTCTTTCAATCTTCGTGCTCGGCTACTCTCATCTGCCACTAAGGTCGGTGCGTCCTTCGCAAGCTTTGCAAACTCTGCTTCATATTCAATGATGGTTCTTCCACCTTGATGAAGCCGAATGAAGTCCCTCTCTTCTGCAAATAAACTGTTCTCGGAAAGTACTTGTCCTCTAAAGCCTTATAGAATTTTTCCCATGTGTACGGTTCATGATTTTCTTCAAGATTCGCTACTATCTCGTTCTTCCTCTTTTCCATGAGCCACAAGTCATAAACATTTCCTTGCAATTGATACACAGCTAAGGTGACCTTCTATTACTCATTAATCCCTAGAAGTCCGAAAGCTTTCTCCATCTCTTGGATCCACATTTCGAATATAGCCGGGTCTGTTGCTCCATTAAAAGTTGGCGGGTTCAAATGTTTGAACTGAGAGATGATGTTTGGCTTTAATTTCTGATTCACAAGCACATCTAGAGTTTCAGTAAGCTGGTCAAATACATTTCCTTCTTCACCACTGTTGCCCTGATTTCCATTATTGTCCTAATGTTCATTATTATTATGGTTGTTACCGTTCTCCCCGTCCATCTTTTCTAAAACACACAAACAATTTCTAAACTTATAGTCAATGATCATAAAGCACAAAAGCAAATATATCACATAATCACACAAACAAATGCCTAAATCCAATTTATTTTCCTAAGACCTATACGATAGTCTATAGGATTGCTCTGATACCAACTGTAAACAGCCCGCACTTCCGTACTATTAATTCTAAATCAAAGCTAATACAAAATTCAATTATTAATCCAAAATTCTATTACCATGATACTATTATGAAAGCGTAGCTAACAGTAGTCCATAAGTCAATCTACACCAACACTTAATCCTCGATCTCCAATGCTATCCAACTTAAATCTTAGACGAAACCTGAAAAATTATAAGAATGAACTGTGAAGCCCAACAAGAAAATAACTGATCCAACTAGCATGCCAAGTAACATATACACATATAAAAAAATATGATAAGAAATACGATATATTTTTAGATATTGAGTGCAGTGAAATATAACACATAGGGGGGTGAATGTGTTTCTTGGATTTTAATCCTCTTTTGAAAGTCTTTAGCTTAGTTTGAACAAAGCAAATATGAATTTGTAGAGATAAATTATCTGACAGTAAACACACAAAATAATTTATCTAAAACTCACTTAATTATATTAATCAAGTTTGTTTTACTACAAATCTCTGTTCTTAGAAATAAGAACTCAGCTACAAATCTTGAGAGAGAATACAAGATTTTCTAGATCTGTTTTGTTACATCTAAACTAAGGACCCGTGCATGCTTTATAGACCAAGAACACGGATTTACAAAACTTACACTAAAATGTACTAACACAGTTTCTAAAGCAACCTTGTCTATTTCCTTTTCTGGTGTTAGCAAATCTGTGCAGAATCTTGTAGGTCTATGACCATCCTTTGTCCAGTGAATCTTGGCCCTTGATCTTGTATTCTTCAAGGTGCTTTTTTATTCTTTCCAGTTCAATGAATGAACTATTTGTTGACTGATAATCTTGAATCTTGAACTTGTCTGCATTCTGAATTATGAGATAGGTTGTCGAGGTCTCCTTCTATCTTGTAGAAAAGTGACATATCGATAAGTGAAATGACTTATCGATATCTCAAGTTCTCGACATATATAAATGACTTGTCAAGGTCTCTAGTTCTCGACATGTAGAATAGCTTGTTGACATCTCTAGTTTTTGATATAGGCTTTTTAGTCGACAATTTGAGTTCTCTACATAAGGATTTTTGACTTTTCGATATCTCTAGATCTCTACATGAAAAAATGACTTGTCGATATCTCTACTTCTCTACATATATATTTTCTTGTCGATATCTGAGATCTCTACATGCAGGTTGACTTGTCGATATCTCGTGGGACTGCACGATATGTCATTTTGGACTTCTCGAAATACTTCTCGATATCCATAGATATGTGACTTGTCGATATCTGACTTAGAACATTTTTCCTAGAACAGTTTTATTCAAATCCAAGCTGCTACACTTCTCTCTGAGGCATGATCAAGATTTGACCTTCTTCCAGAGTTTATTCCTTAGCTTAAATGATGTTCACTGAAAAATCCCCCAGTCTAATCTACTAAGCATTTTTAAAGAATCAAGGAATACAATTACATAATACAAATATAGATTATCATACAATTTAACCTTGGTGCTGTCAATATGACTTAGTCTTGTAATATACAGGCATGTCTTGTACAACAATCTCCCCCAATTTGTGAGAAGATTACTTGTCACAATTTAAGCTTGGTGCTGTCAATATGACTTAGTCTTGTGATAGACATATTGACAAAATACAATTTTTATACAACTTGCAGTTACATTAGTACACAGTTACAAAACTTAGGTAAATTTATCATAACCAGGTTCTTTTCTAATGAGGTCCTTGAGTTTGACTAGTACTTCAAGTTCTTTAATAATCTCTGTCCCTCTCAGAGCTTCCACTTGTTTGAGCTATTCATCTAATAAGTAACTGTTGAGAAGATAAATCCTGAATTTTGAAACCATGTCTGCCTTAATATTCAGTAAGTGTCCATCTTTAGAAATCCTGTTCAACCGCCTTTCCTTCAGTTCATTAGATCTTCTTTCAAACATCTCAATCTCTTCAACATATTTCCTTTCTCTTTCTTCCCTTTCAGCCTTTTCCCTTGCATGCCTAATGTTTTTCCCTTAACCTTTCAGCTAATACCGCCTTCCTCATCCTTGTACTTGAATCCCTTGCATTATCAAACTAATAACTCTCTTCAATTCTATAGTTAAAAATGTTTCAGTGACTTCCCTATTCAGCAAAATAAAGGTGCCATCCTTTTAGTAAATTCTGACTTCTCCTAGAGACATAACACAATATTTGACTATCTCCTCAACTAACTGTTGGTGATAATCATCATTTGATATGTTCTTAGAAACTAGTAGAAAGTCATTATGATTGAAGCAATTCCACATAGCACAAGCATCAGCTTGAATTTCTTTTGTTTTTCTTCCTGCTATTTTGAAGTGAGTTCTAGTTGGAGGTTTGAAAGAAGGTGGTTTTGATATTTTCTTGAGTGAGGTTTGGCTAGTTTTGATAAGGATTTTGAGTAGGAAATTTGCAGTTGGCTTGTACAGGTATTTAGGTTTTTGGGTTTGAGTTGATTGAATGTTTGTTTGGCTAGGTTTATGGGTTTGAGTTGGTAGAGTTTTTGATACTTGAGCTTCTTGGACAATCTGTTTCTTTTCTTCTCCTTCTCCATCCTTCTTTTTCTTCTTCCCATCATCTTTCCCTTTCTTATCCTCTTTTTCTTTCTTCTTGTCATTCACCTTGATACTAGTTTCTTTGCTAGAATGACTTGGATCTGATCTAGAAGATTTATGTTCATATTTCTTCTGCTCATCATCATCCAAATCATCCTTTATACTAATCTTAGTTTTAGGCTGCATGGCTTTAACATTTTTCAAATATTTAGCAATAATCTTCAAAGCTTCCACATCTTCAAAAATCTTATTTTCCTTTGACTTTAGATCCGTCTCTATGATCATCAACAATTTCTTATTCCCCATGACACAGTGCTTTGAAATCTGAACATGTTTGTACTGTTTGGTGTTAGGACAGATGTAGGCCAGACCTTGCTTGGTTGAAGGTATGCTTCTAGAAATACAACCAAATGACCCTTTTTGAGTTCATTAACCAAGAGAGTGTCCTATGGAATCACCCTATTCACCTTGTTGATAAAGATGTCCAACTCTGATGCTCTTATTGATTGTACAAAAGAAAGGGACACCTGCATACACCTGTCCACACCTAAGTCATTTATATTTGCAACTATCTTCTTCTCTTTGAATCCTAGAACAGTAACCATCACCACCCTCAGGAAATTAATATTTCTATCCATAGCCTTCTTTTAGGTAAAGTGGCTGAAGTTTAGAGAGACTCTCAGTGCTTCAAAATTTTTATCAAATTCTCTATCAAGACAAGGTCCTTATGCAGCCATCTTGAGTCTTTCCAAACCAACATGATCTTTATTTTTATTGGTAGCTTGTCTGGATTTTAGCTTAGACTCCATCTTCCCCCCTTAGTCTTGATAGAAGGAACAATTGTTGGGGGTAGAGGGATTTGGGTCCTTACAGTTTGTGGTGTTTCCTGGAGGGGTATATTCAAAGCTTCCATAATTGCTCCCAAAGATACTGAATTTTGCATCTATAGATATTTATGGAAGTCTTTTAAGGAAGGACTTGATATCCTGTTTCTGGATTTATACAAGAGAAGTTAGCTGAGAGACTTGAGCAGATAGAGAGTCATTTGAGGTTTGAAGATTTGAGACTTGTGTTTGTAGAGTTTAAATTTGAAGGTTGGTTGATGTGGAAGGTATAGGCTGTGAACTTGATGCATATAAAGTGCCAAAAGAATTCTGAACAACATTCTTGATCTGCTCCATTACCAAAGCTGATGGTTCATACATATACTTGTACAATTGATCCAGCTTGACCTTGGAGTCATTATTCTGAGTTATTTTCTTCTGGATCCTCTCATGCAAAGCTATGAAAGATTCCCTAAATTTGGATACATTTTATTTAACTGGTACAAGAGAGAGAGCTTCAAGCTTATCTGAAAACTTGTTGAACTTTGACTTCATGTCTGAGAAGGTTGACATCAGTTCATCAATCCTTTTTACTAGTTTCTTCACTTCAAGATGATGACCATCCAAATTTTTCTCCACATCTCTTCCAATGTGATGAAAAGCTTTTAACTGAGCTTTGTACACTTCAGTGATGGCATCATAAAATGTTTGAGGAGTGAGGACCTTGGCATTACTTCACAAAATAGTGATATATTCTTCCCTAAACTTAGCCAAGGCCTCCTCCATGCTCACTGTGAAGTCCTTAGATAACCATACATCCACATTCCCATCTGCTTCATCTGCAATTTTGGCTTGTTATTCTTCAACATCCTCCTTGTATGAAAGTAAAATTGCTTGATAATCTTGATTAGACATATCATTTATGAGGAGCTGTTGAGTAATATTTTCCAGGCCTGCAAGCTGATCAACTAGAAGATCATCCACTGTAGTAGGTTGAGCTTGAACATCTTGCAGCCATTAAGAGATGAGGTTGGGTTATTTTGATGAGGTTAAAGGTTAGTTGGGATCTGTTGATGTTGATGGGATGGAAGTTGTAGTGTTTGAGGTTGATGGAAGGGTTGGTGAGATTTTACATGTGACAGGTGTCGCAGTTTGACTCACAACATGAGCTGTGGCTGTTCACTAGTAGAGTGAAACTCCATTTGAATTAAAGGGGATTTGACCAGGTTACTATGATGTACCATGACCACAAACCCTTGTTTCTCTTGCAAGGAACTGGCACTTGAATGTGCTTGATAACTTGCCTCCCCAATAGCAGGATCATTGGCAATTTTACTCCCAGCTTCAATTGACAAAGCAATATTAGCTAGGGTTTTGAGGGGAGTTGTTTCTGGTTAAGAAACCTCCAATGGAATTAGAGAGGAATTGAGTAGCCCCCCTTAAGATTACTACCCTCAAATCTTTCAGTCTGTGAAGACTGTTGGGTACATAAAGGTGTAATTGGAACCTACACATGGTCTAAAGTAAAAATTGATGAAACTCCTGTGTTTGTGATGGTGTCATCGAGGTCTACCTCATCATGTAGCCTCTTACCATATAATGATTGTTTCTAAGTGGTGACCATAATTTCTTGAACTGTGTCATATGATGTTGGCAAGGCTTAAGAGGTGGATTCAAACCTTTCATTATATGAAGAAGAAATTTGCGAAATAAAATTAGAGATTTTAGAATTGATTTTTGGCAACTGCCCCTAAATGGATGATGGAGTTCCAATTGATGTGCTCTCATTGTGTGTGCCAACCAAATGACTTCTTTCACCCTCTTGAGAGTGCTCAAGAAGGGGTGCAGACTCTTGACATGATGCATTGGGGAGAATGCTTGTTTCAATAGTGACACCTTGTTGAGAAGGTGCCACTAGAGTCTATTTTTCCCATGTGTTACAACTGCATCCTTTTGAGAAGATGCAGATATGGCTATTTGAGTGGTCAACTCAACCTCCCTTTGCTTCTTTGGTTTTCTAACGAAGGGAGACTCAATGTTTGTTTGGTTCTCACCACTCTCAGTAACAGTTACCATAGGTGTTTGCTTTCTCTTCTTTTTACTAACTTCATCCTTTTGAGAGAATGAAGTAGTTGGATTCTTAACATCTATTAGTTGTGAAGGAATCATCTCAGCTGTGGAAGGCCTTTGTATGATATCCTATTTTTGTACTTCTACAGGTGCATGAGCCATAGCTGTACTAGAAATTGCACGAGACCTCATGTCAGGTATAAGGTAAGGGTATGTTCTAAATCTCTCCAACATGAAGTAAGATATTTAGAGCTATCTTTACCTGATTCTTTGTAGTTAGTGAACCAAATAGAACTTTGGACACCTGCTTACAATTTTCTATTTGATTTATATCTATTACTTCAAGAGTATGAAAGTCAGCTACTTTGTGATTTAAAGTGCACATTATAAACCTATAGAATAATTTTTTACCTCTACTTACCAAAGGCATGGTTAGCCTTGTGCTGAGTTCTTCCAGGATCAACATACCAACATTAAGACGCCTGTTATATGCTATGAAATGCACCATCTTCTGCACCACACTGGAGATGTTGTCATATCCAGTCTTCCTGCATGTTAAAGCTCTAATAATGGAGTCAAAGATGAAAAACCATTCTCTCCTTTGATTTTTCCTGTTCATCCTGGCCATATCAATCTTCTCACTGTACTTTTTAAAATCCATAAACTCATCCAACTCCTCTGTTGTTGGAGTCTCCACAATGTTGTCCGTGGGTATGCGCAAAGCCTGGTAGACATCATCAGCATTGAACTCTATAGGTATACCTTGAATTGTGTAGTTGACCATCAAGGAGATTTCTTGATTTTCATGAATAATTGTGTTTACAACAGCTGAATTTTAAAACTCGTTGAGCACATCCAAATATAGCACATGATTTACAGTTAGAGCTCCTGTAAGACAAGAATCAGAAAGAAATTTAACAAAACACTTGAAGCTATCAGGTGATTGGTTTGCATCCATAAAAGCCAAGTAGTTGGTTCCATCCTTGGGGATAACAACTCTAACATTGTTGACATCCATTGAAAGTGTTTGAGTTTGAGTGGGTAAGTGTTTAAAAGAAGAAAGAGCTTGAAACGAGTGAGAGCGGTGAAAATTTACAGAAATTAGATCAATTGAGATCTCGAGAGCGTAAAGAGGGGTTATGTCGAGATGGCTGGGTATTTATAGGCTAGAGATGTGACTTGTCGAGAAGTAAGGAATAAATGGTTGATATTTGCTTATCAAGAAGTCACGTGAATTAGAAAACTCATGTCGAGATGTCACTATCGAGAACTAGATAGTGACTTATCAAGATGTAGAATAAATACCCAGTTTGTTCTGTTTGGACTGAATTATTCCAATTTTTATTGAATAAATCAACATAAGATTAGAATTGATTTTATGTCAAAAGTATTTTACTGAAATAATTTATTAAATTTAAATTTTTTGTTATTGATAAGTCTAAAATTTATTCTTGTAGAAAACTCCATATTGATATATATATCAAGATATCTACTATACTTTTTGAGAAGTCATAAAGAGGCTTATCGAGAAGTCCATCGAGAAGTCATGGAAAAGGCTTATCGAGAACTCTGTCGAGAAGTCTCAAAATAACTTGTGGAGAAGTTATTTAGACTAATCGAGAACTCAGTTCTCTACATATTTTTGTTCTTTCTCAGTTCTGTCTTATATTAATTTCACATACTGAACATGTGAAATAACATTTAGACATCCTTGCTTAGAATTAGAAAAATTCCAAGTTAAAATTTGAATTTTTAAAAATAAATATACAGAAAATCCTGAAATATTTATAAATCATATTCTAGTTAATTTATAATTAAATTAAATTAATTTTGATTTATCAGAAATTAATCTGTTGTAACACATTAATCAGCTGCAACACATTAGTTGAGTTCTTGCCTTTAGGATGAAGAATTTAACATGCCAATTTCACCTGCAAGTCTAGTGAAAGTTGCTTCATCCAAAGTTTTAGTGAAAATATCAGCTATTTATTTTTCTATTGGAATAAAAATAAGCTCAATAGTACCATTTGCAGCATGTATCATAATAAAATGATACCTTACATCGATGTGCTTAGTTCTAGAATGATTAACTTGATTAGCAATAATAGATATGGCACTAGTATTGTCATGCGTGATTGAAATTTTTTGAAACACTAGGCCATAGTCCATTAATTGATTTTTAATCCAAAGAACTTGAGCACAACAACTTCCAGCAGTTATGTATTCAGCATCAGGTGTGGAAGTTGACACAGATTACTGTTTCTTACTATACCAAGATACAAGTCTTTGACCAAGAAATTGACAGCTTCCACCTATACTCTTTCTATCTACCCTGGATCCAACAAAATCCGCATCTGTGTATCCAACAGCTTCAAAACCAGTTCCCTTAGGATACCATAATCCCAAGTTTGTTGTCCCCTTCAAATATCTGAAAATCCTCTTGAAAGACATCAAATACGACTCTTTAGGATTTGCTTGAAATATAGCACATAGACATGTTGCGAACATGATGTCTGGTCTACCAGCAGTTAGGTAGAGCAAAAAACCAATGATTCCTCTATAACCTGAAATGTCTACACTTTATTTTCTTATCTTCATCCAACTTGGTAGCTGTAGACATAGGTGTTGATGCAGGTGAGCAGTCAATCATTCCAAATTTCTTCAAAAGATCTTTTACACACTTGGTTTGGCTGATAAAGATTCCATCACTTCTTTGGCTAACTTGAAGATCAAGGAAATAACTTAGTTCTCACATCATGCTCATCTCATATTCACTCTGCATGAGTCTTGAAAATGTTTGACATAGATTTTTCATTTATAGAACTAAAAATGATATCTTCCACATAGATTTGAACTAGGATAATATTATCATCATGCTACTTATAAAATAGAGTCTTATCAATTGTCCCTTAGTGAATCCATGTTTGAGTAGACATTATGAAAGTATGTCATACCATGCTCTAGGTGTTTGATTCAATCCATAAAGAGCCTTTAACAGTTTATATACAAAGTTTGGAAATTCTCAATCTTCAAAGACAGGTGGTTATTGCACATATACTTCTTCTTCCAATTAACCATTAAAGAATGAAATTTTCACATCCATTTGATATACCTTGAAATTTGAATGTGCAGAAAATGCAAGAAAAAATCTTATTTTTTCAAGCCTTACAACTGGAGCAAAAGTTTCATCATAGTCAATTCCTTCTTCTTGTAAGTAGCCTTTGGCAACCGGTCTTGCTTTGTTCCTTGTTACAATTCCATTTTAATCCATTTTGTTCCTATACACCCATTTTGTTCCAAGGATACTTCTGTTCTTTGGTGCAAGAAACAATTCCCAAACTTTAATACGTTCAAATTGATTTAGCTCTTCATGCATAGCAGTTATCTAGTCAGGATCAAATAGAGCTTCCTCAGTTTTCTTAGGTTCAAATTAAGACAAAAAATATGCATGCAAGCATTCATTTGCAGTAGCACTCCTAGTTCTCACTCCAACATTTTAATCACCAATTATAGCATCTCTTCTGTGTATCTTGTCCCATTTTCTGGTGTGATCTTATTGACTAGAGTTGTCTGCATTTTCTTCATTATTGATATGAATTCTAGAACTATCATATCTTCCTCCTCCTCAGTTTGTGCCATCAAATTCAAGTGTGTTTCTACTTTGAGATGAATTTTCATCTTCACAATTCACCGATTCACTTGATTCTTGCTCCATTATGTTGTTTGTGTTGATATCAGCTTCATCTTCAGAATCACTATTAACTTTCCGATTTTCAAATTTTAGGGCTTCAGATTCATTTTCATTAAGGCATTCCAGGCCTGGACACTTGTCATCATCAAAGGTCACATCCGTGCTTTCCATAATTTTCTTTTGCTCTAACACATAAACTCTGTAGGCAGTTCTTTCCAATGAATATCCCGGAAAAATAGCTTCAAATACTTTAAAGTCAAAATTTTCAACATATTTAGAGTTGTCTTTGAGCACATAATATTTGCTTCCAAACACATGCATATGCTTTACAGTTGGCTTTCCTTTTAACAAAATTGAGTAGGGTGACTTACCAAGGTTTTTGTTGATAAGATATCTGTTTTGAGTATAGGATGTAGTGTTAACAACTTCTTCTCAAAAACTTATTGGAAAATTGGCATCTTGCAGCATTGTTCTTGCAGCTTCAACTAGAGTTCTATTTTTTCTTTCAACCACACCATTTTGCTGAGGTGTTCTTGTAGTTGAGAAGTCTTGAACAATGCCCTTGTCTTTGCAGAATTCACTTGAAGCTACATTCCCGAATTCTGTGCAATTATCACTTCTTAATCTTTTAACACAATTTTGATCCTCAGCCTACTCCTCAACCTTCTTTATGCGTTCAATGATGATGTGTGGAGTTTCATCTTTTGAATTTATAAATTCTACCCAAATGTATCTTGAATAGTCATCCACCATTACCAATGCATATTTCATTCTGGATATAGACAAGATTTTAACTGGTCCAAACAAGTCCACATGAATAAGCTGCAATGGAGCACTTATTGAATTTACAGTCTTGCTCTTATGATTGGACCTCTTCATTAGGTCTTTTCTGAAAAGCCTCACAAACTTCATCTTGAGTAAATTTTAGAGATGGCATATCTTTCACTAATTCCTTATTCACCAAGGTATTGATTGCTTTGTAATTCAGGTGAGAGAGCTTATTGTGGCAAAGTTTGCTTTGCTCAATGGATGCCTTGGTGTAGAAGCAACATATTCCATCCTTGTTTGCTGAATTCAAGTCTGCAACAAATAGACTTCCTTTCCTTGCTCCTTTCAGAGCAACTTCACCAATTTTCTTTCTAGTGATTGAGAAATCTTCTTTGTCAAATATTACCTTAAAACCTTTGTTTGTAAACTGGCTGACACAGAGAAAATTTACTTCAACCAAGAACTAGTGCTACATCTTCAATGACAACATTTCCAGAAATCAACTTGCCATATCCCATTGTGAATCCTTTGTTGTTGTCTCCAATAGTCACCAATGAGCCAGCCATCTTATCAAACTGTGATAGCAGGGCTCTATCACATGTTATATGTCTGGAACATCCACTGTCAATGATCCATATGACTTTATTCTTCTTTCCCTACACATAATGTGGATTAAGTGTGTTTAGCCACCCAATCAGTACTGGGAACTTTCTTCTTTTTCACAAAAGTTGTAAAAGTAGATTTTGAATTTTTAAAAGAACAACGTTCGTAGTTTGATCAACATTTTCCTTTTTAATCTCAGATCTAAGATTGACTAATTAAGATCTTTTCTCAACTTATGATAGCTTGTCATGATCATCATATTATATGGAATGTAATCAAACGTATCATAGAATGAATAGGGATCTTCAGTCAGTACCTCATTGTACTTGCATGCTCCAAATTTTAGCTCACTAACAACCTTTCTACAAAGGTGAGTTAGATGATTTGTTGAGCCACATTTCTGACATTACTTCCTTAGAACATCTGCAACATAGGCATAACTGTTTCTCTTATTAACACCTATTTTCCATTTAGTTCTTCTTCTTTTTCCCAGGCTTATTCTCATATTCAATGAAGTGAGTGGATTCTGTATCTGTCTTTTCTCTATCTTCATCTGTAATTTCTTGCTTGATTTCCAACTCCACTTTACTAAATGTATTTCACAAGCTTAAAAAAAGGTGCATTTACTTTTTTCAGCATCAAAGGAACATCCTGGTTCTCAATTTCTTTTCCATTGTCAGCTTCAATTTTCTTGTGAGAGTTTAGGGCCTCATAGTTCAAACCAATAGCTTTTTAGCACATGGTTTATTTTTCTCATGATCTTGACCAATCAACTGAGATGCATTCTTGAATAATTTGAGCTTCAAATCATTTTTCTCAATTCTTTCTCTCAACACTGCTTCTACTTTTCAAGCACACTTCAACTTGTTCTTGAGGTAATCATTTTCTTGCTTTAATGTTTCAAGAACAACAAGCTACAGTTTTAGCTCCTGTTTCCAATTTCAAGCTTCTCATTAATTTTTGACAGCCTACTCACTTCCTCAGTACCTGCCATCATGCTTTTCTGGATATGAAACATCTCTACAATCATTTTCTCAATAGTTTTTTTATATTGAGTGGCATTTAATTTAACTATGGTTAGAATAGGTACCTTTGATTTGATTGCAAATGATTATCCATGCTCTAGAGCCATGAGAGCATAATTTCTATATTCTTCACAGTCATCGTTATCATCTGTATCATCCCAAATTTTGCCTTCTGCAATATAAGCCTTTCCCTATTGCTTTCTTAAGAGGGCATCATACTTTGCTTCCAACTCTAAATAAGCTTTATCTTTCTTCACTTTCTTTGGATTTCTACACACAGTGGCAAAGTGACCTAGTTTATCATAATTATAGCACCTTATCTTTGATCTATCAACAGACCCTGACTTGTAACCACTTTTGCCAGCTGAATTGAATTGAGTTTTTCCTTTCCAATTTCTGCTGTTGTTAGATGTCTGTCCCTTGCTCTTGAAGTACGTTGGTGTAACACCCCCAAATCCGGGATAGAGGATTCGGGTCGTAACGGTCTTTAATTCCATTCATAATGCTTTTCTTTAATTAAATAAACAACTACACAATGTGACCCCCCCAATAATACTCACTTCACAACACGTTATAGTCTCAGAGATGAAATTTAAATAGGTAACAGTCATTGAAATCCACAAATTAAAAGTTATTACACCTTAAAAGGATTTCTGAATAAATTTACATGTTCCTTGCCATTGTGACAATTCATAGATATTCCTAAGTCCGGTACATCAAAAATTGAAAGTGTAGCCTACCGGTAGCTCCTACCTCGGCCATAGTGGCATCAACGCCTACAGGACACTGCGGAACATTTCCAATCCATTCGTGAATTGGGAGCTTGGTTATGTCCATCTCGCCTACCTGTTGTTGTGTGATGAAGGAATAAAGAAAGGGTGAGTAATACAGCCCACCAAAATAACATATAAATGATTAACAATATATAAGCATTCTCATAGTATTTATGAAAGTCTTGGTCAAGCAAAACTGAACCAAGTTTAATATCTTTAGCGTGACGAAGTCGTAAAATATTCAATATATACTTTCAAAATATATATAGTTTGTTCAATAAAGAAAAGTATTTTTATCGATAACTTTCAAAAAATCTTTTTAATGCATAGAATAATCATTTACTAGATATAAGTTTAAAAGATGAAGTTATGAGATACTCGAAAATACTTATATGTATTTTCAGAAAATTACCTTAACTACTATTGTTCAAAATAAAATTAGCTTTCAAAAGTTCATCTTATCGATGAAGTGATAAAGTAAAACTTTTATAAAATATTTTCGCAAATACTCTTAAGGGCTTTTATCCACTCAAGGAAACTCAATTCTCGAGTCATTATTAAGAGATGAAGTTACTAGATACTTCATTTTAAGAATACCATTTTGAATGCTTGACCCTGCCAACATTCATCGGTCACCCAGCTGTAGCGTTTCTATCGGGGTGCTCTCGATAGTGTTACAGAAATATCCAAACTGGATGATGAACTCATTTCGGGAGTTTGCCATCCCAGGAAGCCAACGTACAATGATCATTCGCAGTAATACAACCCCAAAATTTTCTACATGTAGAGGAGAACAGTCAGAGTTACTTATCGACCGAACGCTAGACCCCAAAGATATGGACCGTCTCAGCGGAACTTTCGGGTCATTTGGGCCAATAAAATAAGGCTGGACGGCGTCACTCGACCACTTACGCCACTCCTAGTTCAGATGAAATCTATAATTTGAAATATAAAGCTCGTCTCCCCTTTTCCCAAGTAGAAACTTGTTGATATATCTCCACCAAGAAGCCGTATCTAGTTGGAAAGGAAAACTCACTGATATTTCCCAGGCCATGCTTGTTAATGGATTAAACTTGATCCAAAAATTCATTTCCCAAATGTTAGGTAAGTAATCACAAAACTCTTTTATCAAATCAGCACCTCATTGCCGATATAAAAATATATCACGGAGCCGGATCCCTCAAATTTTTGAGCGAGTATTTAAATCCCCTTCGAAGAGAAAATCTTAAATTTGAAAACGAGTTTTGGGATCCGCTCTAACATTTAAAATCATTTTAAAGACTTGAAAACATTTTTGAACATGTTTGGGGTAAGGATGATTTAATAAAATAAATCAGTTGCAAAATATTAGAACAATATCTGAATATTATTCTTTAAATAATATTCCAATAAGGAATATCTTTTATAAAAATAAATGAAGTAAATGTTTTGAAACTAATACTTGAAACAATAGTAATAAATAAAAGATATACTTATACAAAAGTAAAATCTTTATTTGAATAATCAAAAATAACATTTGAGTATTATTCAAAATTATCGAATAAAACTTATCCGATTAATAGTTATAGAATACTATATATATAATATACTCGGGAATATCGCATCCCGATTTAGGAGAAATGTTCAACTTCGGGTATCCTATACTAAGGGTATACGCAAAATGCTGCTTATCACTAGCATAGGTGTTATGCAACTCATAAGCTCTACTTTAAATACAGTTGAACTTTAAATCAAAATATCTCATCTCAAAACATGCATATATATATATATATATCATACCAACATGCTTCCCAAAACATACATGCATCTATATATATCAAGATTTTGCTAACAATATTCATGCAATTATCTCATGATAATGCATATATATATATATATATTACATCACAACAACAGTAATACGAGTAGAAAACTTGCCTAAGTGTTTCGGGGTAGACTTAAGCTTTTAATAGGTCTGGTAACCTATGACCAACAACATAAATCGAAATTATTCCTCGTTCTCTTAAGAAACTAAACTTAACTCATGCATACCCTAACGCTCGCTTCTACGCTTAAGGATTTACATTAGTCGTTCAAGTAACCTCGGCTCCACCATTTTTATAAAATTGACCGTTAAACATTTTAAGGCAAACCCTTTGCGAGGAATTTACTAACTGCCTAATAAAATTTACATAAATGTTTTGTGTTTTGATAAGTTTTTGAGGGGCCTTAAATATGGTCCCAAAGTTACTCGACGGGGTAGGGGCTCGTTCGCGAAATGCCGTTACTTAAAACGGTCGTTTCTCCTAAACCGTAAATCGGATTAAAGAGAACCACATATCAAAATGAAGATTAAATCATAAACTATCTAAGAATGGCAATGGTGAGTTAATAAAAGTGGGTTCTTGGGTCCAAAAGTTAAGCACAAAAATAGTTTCTAATAAAACGGGCATTATGATGGCTATACTTGTAGCGATTGCAAAATTTTACCATATCAAAAAACACCAAACCAACTACCAATAAACAAAAACTCAAGATCCATATCTAGGATATGGATTTAAGATAAAATAAGCTCAAGAATCTCAATTCAATCAAATATTATACCATCTTTATAATCAACTAAACTACTTAACAATCAAAGCTCGAATTATGCTTAAACATTCAAACTACTACTCATCCCTCCAAACCATCTTAAAACTCAAGAAAAAAAACTTAGTACTAAAGTTTTATAAGCTTTATAACTTTCTTCGAGGGTGGAAAGTTACTAGGGAGCCTCAAAGATCCTTTATCTATCCTTATACAACTTTGATCTTGTAAATGAAATCAAGAAACACAAAGTTATAATTTGAAAACACTATTCACCCTAAACTTTGGAGAATTAATAAGCTATGAAAACCTTGGAATAAAGAGCTCAAAATCATACCAAAGCTAAGTTATGAAATGTAGAATTTATAGAAATATTACTTGAGATTTATGCTTGAGTGGAGCTAGGGTTTTGAAATTTTCTTCCTTGCTTTTCTAAGAGAAACTGAGAGCAAATGGTGGGGGGGGGGAGAAAAAGAATGCTTCTTTGCTTGGTTACTTGGTATTAGTGTAATGAATGGTTGGTTAATGCTTGACCTTAGTTAATTAAGTGGTTAAAACACTTGGTCCATAATCAATCTTGCATAAATATCTTTTTCAATGCTTACATCATCATGCTTGCATCATTTCCTTGCCACTTGTTCAATTCTTATGGCTTGATGACATCATCTTGCTCTAATCCTCTTGATTAGTGCTTAATTGCTTGATTAATCTCCTTGTTTTTTCCATAAGCTTGATCCTTGGTCGCGTATTTATTTTATGGTTCACTTGATCCCTGACACAGATTGTTATTTCTTACTATACCAAGATACAATTCTTTGACCAAGTAATTGACAACTTCCACCAGTACTCTTTCTATCTACCCTGGATCCAGCAAAATCCGCATCTGTGTATCCAACAGCTTCAAAACCAGTTCCCTTAGGATACCATAATCCCAAGTTTGTTGTCCCCTTCAAATATCTGAAAATCCTCTTGATAGATATCAAATGTGACTCTTTAGGATTTGCTTGAAATTTAGCACATAGACATGTTGCAAACATGATGTCTGGTCTACCTGCAGTTAGGTAGAGCAAAAATCCAACGATTCCTCTATAACCTGAAATGTCTACACTTTTTTTTCTCATCTTCATCCAACTTGGTAGCGGTAGACATAGGTGTTGATGCAGGTGAGCAGTCAACCATTCCAAATTTCTTCAAAATATCTTTTACACACTTGGTTTGACTGATAAAGATTCCATCACTTCTTTGGCTAACTTGAAGACCAAGGAACTAACTTAGTTCTCACATCATGCTCATCTCATATTCACTCTGCATGAATCTTGAAAATGTTTGTCATAAATTTTCATTTGTAGAACTAAAAATGATATCTTCCACATAGATTTGAACTAGGATAATATTATCATCATTCTACCTATAAAATAGAGTCTTATTAATTGTCTCTTAGTCAATCCATGTTTGAGTAGACATTCTGAAAGTATGTCATACCATGCTCTAGGTGTTTGATTCAATCCATAAAGAGCCTTTAACAGTTTATGTACAAAGTTTGGAAATTCTCGATCTTCAAAGTCAGGTGGCTATTGCACATAGACTTTTTCTTCCAATTAACCATTAAGGAATGAACTTTTCACATCCATTTGATATACCTTGAAATTTGAATGTGCAGAAAATGCAAGAAAAAATCTTACTTCTTCAAGCCTTACAACTGGAGCAAAAGTTTCATCATAGTCAATTTCTTTTTCTTGTGAGTAGCCTTTGGCAACCAGCCTTGCTTTGTTCCTTGTTATAATTACATTTTCATCCATTTTGTTCCTATACACCCATTTTGTTCCAAGGATACTTCTGTTCTTTGGTGCAAGAACCAATTCCCAAACTTTATTTCTTTCAAATTGATTTAGCTCTTCATGCATAACAGTTATCTAGTCAGGATCAAATAGAGCTTCCTCAGTTTTCTTAGGTTCAATTTAAGACAAAAAATATGCATGCATGCATTCATTTGCAGTATCACTCCTAGTTCTCACTCCAACATTTCAATCACCAATTATAGCATCTCTTCTGTGTATCTTGTCCCATTTTCTGGTGTGATCTTATTGACTAAAGTTGTCTGCATTTTCTTCATTGTTGACATGAATTCTATAACTATCATATCTTCCTCCTCCTCAGTTTGTGCCATCAAATTCAAGTGTGTTTCTACTTTGAGATGAATTTTTATCTTCACAATTTATCGATTCACTTGATTCTTGCTCCATTATGTTGTTTGTGTTAATATCAGCTTCATCTTCAGAATCACTATTAATTTTCAGATTTTCAAATTTTAGGGCTTCAGATTCATTTTCATTAAGGCATTACAAGCCTGGACACTTGTCATCATCAAGGGTCACATCCATGCTTTCCATAATTTTCTTTTGCTCTAACACATAAACTCTGTAGGCAGTTCTTTCCAATGAATATCCCGGAAAAATAGCTTCAAATACTTTAAAGTCAAAATTTTCAACATATTTAGAGTTGTCTTTGAGCACACAATATTTGCTTCCAAACACATGCATATGCTTTACAGTTGGCTTTCCTTTTAACAAAATTGAGTAGGGTGACTTACCAAGGTTTTTGTTGATAAGATATCTGTTTTGAGTACAGGATGTTGATTTAACAGCTTCTTCTCAAAAACTTATTGGAAAATTGGCATCTTGCAGCATTATTCTTGCAGCTTCAACTAGAGTTCTATTTTTCCTTTCAACCATACCATTTTGCTGAGGTGTTCTTGTAGCTGAGAAGTCTTGAACAATGCCCTTGTCTTTGCAGAATTCTCTTGAAGCTACATTCCCGAATTCTGTGCAATTATCACTTCTTAATCTTTTAACACAATTTTGATCCTCAGCCTGCTCCTCAACCTTCTTTATGTGTTCAATGATGATGTGTGGAGTTTCATCTTTTGAATTTATAAATTCTACCCAAGTGTATCTTGAATAGTCATCCACCATTACCAATGCATATTTCATTCTGGATATGGAAAAGACATTAACTGGTCCAAACAAGTCCACATGAATAAGCTGCAATGGAGCACTTATTGAATTTACAGTTTTGCTCTTATGACTGGACCTCTTCATTAGGTCTTTTTTGAAAAGCCTCACAAACTTCATCTTGAGTAAATTTTAGAGATGGCATATCTCTCACTAATTCCTTATTCACCAAGGTATTGATTGCTTTGTAATTCAGGTGAAAGAGCTTATTATGGCAAAGTTTGCTTTGCTCAATGGATTCCTTGGTGTAGAAGCAAAATATTCCATCCTTGTTTTCCGAATTCAAGTCTGTAACAAATAGACTTCCTTTCCTTGCTCCTTTCTGAGCAACTTCACCAGTTTTCTTTCTAGTGATTGAAAAATCTTCTTTGTCAAATATTACCTTGAAACCTTTGTTTGTAAACTGGCTGACACAGAGAAAATTTACTTCAACCAACAACTAGTCCTACATCTTCAATGACAATATTTCCAGAAATCAACTTGCCATATCCCATTGTGAATCCTTTGTTGTTGTCTCCAATAGTCACCAACGAGCTAGCCATTTCCTCAAACTGTGATAGCAGGGCTCTATCACCTGTTATATGTCTGGAACATCCACTGTCAATGATCCATATGACTTTATTCTTCTTTCCCTACACGTAATGAGGATTAAGTGTGTTTAGCCACCCAATCAGTACTGGGAACTTTCTATTTTTTCACAAAAGTTGTGAAAGTAGATTTTGAATTTTTAAAAGAATAACGTTCATAGTTTGATCAACATTTTCCTTTTTAATCTCAGATCTAAGATTGACTTCCTTAAGATCTTTTCTCAACTTATGATAGCTTGTCATAACCATCATATTGCAAGAAATGTAATCAAACGTATCATAGAATGAATAGGGATCTTCAGTCAGTACCTCATTGTACTTGCATGCTCCAAATTTTGGCTCACTAACAACCTTTCTACAAAGGTGAGTTAGATGATTTGTTGATCCACATTTCTGACATTACTTCCTTAGAACATGTGCAACATATGCATAATTATTTCTCTTATTAACATATATTTTCCATTTAGTTCTTCTTCTTTTTCCCAGTGTTTTCAGTCTCGATATCCTTTGTTGGTGTCTTAGTAGTTTGATTTACTATAGGCTTATTCTCATATTCAATGAAGTGAGTGGATTCTGCATCTGTCTTTTCTTTGTCTTCATCTGAAATTTCTTGCTTGATTTCGAACTCCACTTTACTAAATGTATTTCACAAACTTAAAAAAAGGTGCATTTACTCTTTTCAGCATCAAAGGAACATCCTTGTTCTCAATTTCTTTTCCATTGTCAGCTTCAATTTTCTTGTGAGAGTTTAGGGCCTCATATTCCAAATAAATAGCTTTTTAGCACATGGTTTATTTTTCTCATGATATTGACCAATCAACTGAGATGCATTCTTGAATGATTTGAGCTTCAAATCATTTTTCTCAATTCTTTCTCTCAACACTGCTTCTACTTCTCCAGCACACTTCAGATTGTTCTTGAGGTAATCATTTTCTTGCTTGAATGTTTCAAGAACAACAAGCTACAGTTTTAGCTCCTGTTTCCAATTTCAAACTTCTCATTGATTTTTGACAGCCTACTCACTTCTTCAGTAGCAGCCATCATGCTTTTCTGGATATAAAACATCTCTACAATCATTTTCTCAACAGTTTTTTTATATTGGGTGGCATTTAATTCAACTATGGTTAGAATAGGTACCTCTTATTTGATTGCAGATGATTCTCCTTGCTCTAGAGCCATGAGAGCATAATTTCTATATTCTTCACAGTCATCATTATCATCTGTATCATCCCAGCTTTTGCCTTCTGCAATATAAGCCTTTCCCTATTACTTTCTTAAGAGTGCATCATACTTTGCTTCCAACTCTAAATAAGCTTTATCTTTCTTCACTTTCTTTGGATTTCTACACTCAGTGGCAAAGTGACCTAGTTTATCATAATTATAGCACCTTATCTTTGATCTATCAACAGACCCTGACTTGTATCCACTTTTTCCAGCTGAATTGAATTGAGTTTTTCCTTTCCAATTTCTGTTGTTGTTAAATGTTTGTCCCTTTGTTGTTAACGTTTTTCTTTAATTATATAAACCATTGCATAATATGACCCCACAATAATACTAACTCCACAACACATTATAGTCTCAGAGATGAAATTTAAATAAGTAACAGTCATTGAAATCCACAAATTAAAAGTTATTACACCTTAAAAGGATTTCTGAATAAATTTACATGTTCCTTGCCATTATGACAATTCATAGATATACATAAGTCTGGTACATCAAAAGTTGAAAGTGTAGCCTATCGGTAGCTCCTACCTCGGCCATAGCGGCATCAACGCCTACAGGAAACTGCGGAACATTTCCAATCCATTCGTGAATTGGGAGCTTGGTTATGTCCATCTCGCCTACCTGTTGTTGTGTGATGAATGAATAAAGAAAGGGTGTGTAATAAAGCCCACCAAAATAACATATAAATGATTAACAATATATAAACATTCTCATAGTATTTATGAAAGTCTTGGTCAAGCAAAAATGAACCAAGTTTGATAACTTTAGCGCGACGAAGTCATAAAATATGCAATATATACTTTCAAAATATATATAGTTCGTTCAATAAAGCAAAGTTTTTTTATCGATAACTTTCTGAAAATCTTTTTTATGCATAGAATAATCATTTACTAGATATAAGTTTAAAAGATGAAGTTATAAGATACTCGAAAATATTTATATGTATTTTCAGAAAATTACCTTAACTACTATTGTTCAAAATAAAATTAGCTTTCAAAAGGTCATCTTATGGATGAAGTGATAAAGTACAACTTTTATAAAACATTTTCGCAAATACTCTTAAGGGCTTTTATCCACTCAAGGAAACTCAATTCTCGAGTCATTATTAAGAGATGAAGTTACTAGATACTTCATTTTCAGAATACCATTTTGAATGCTTGACCCTGCCAACATTCATCGATCACCCAGCCGTAGCCATTCTATCGGGGTGCTCTCGATAGTGTTACAGAAATATCCAAACTCGATGATGAACTCATTTCGGGAGTTTGCCGCCCCAGGAAGTCAACTTATAATGATCAGTCGCAGTAGTACAACCCCAAAATTTTCTACATGTAGAGGAGAACAGTCAGATTTACTTATCGACCGAACGCTAGACTCCAAATATATGGACCGTCTCAGCGGAACTTTCGGGTCATTTGGGCCAATAAAATAAGGTTGGACGGCGCCACTTGGCCACTTACGTCACTCCTAGTTCAGATGAAATCTATGATTTGAAACATAAAGCTCGTCTCCCCTTTCCCCAAGTAGAAACTTGTTGATACATCTCCACCAAGAAGCCGTATCTAGTTGAAAAGGAAAACTCACTAATATTTCCCAGGCCATGCCTGTTAATGGATTAAACTTGATCCAGGAATTCACTTCCCAAATGTTAGGTAAGTAATCACAAAACTCTTTTATTAAATCAGCACCTCATTGCCGATATAAAAATATATCACGGAGCCGGATCCTTCAGATTTTTGAGCGAGTATTTAAATCCCCTTCGAAGAGAAGATCTTAAATTTGAAAACGAGTTTTGGGATCCGCTCTAACTTTTAAAATCATTTTAAAGACTTGAAAACATTTTTGAACATGTTTGGGGAAGGATGATTTAATAAAATAAATCAGTTCTAAAATATTAGAAGAATATCTGAATATTATTCTTTAAATAATATTCCAATAAGGAATATCTTTTATAAAAATAAATGAAGTAAAAGTTTTGAAACTAATACTTGAACGAATAGTAATAAACAAAAGATATACTTATACGAAAGTAAAATCTTTATTTGAATAATCAAAAATAACATTTGAGTATTATTCAAAATTATCGAATAAAACTTATCCGATTAATAGTTATAGAATACTATATATATAATATACTCGGGAACATCGCCTCCCGATTTAGGAGAAATGTTCAACTTTGGGTATCCTATACTAAGGGTATACGCAAAATGCTGCTTATCACTAGCATAGGTGTTATGCAGCTCATAAGCTCTACTTTAAATACAGTTGAACTTTAAATCAAAATATCTCATCTCAAAACATGCATGCATATATATATATATATATATCATACCAACATGCTTCCCAAAACATACATGCATCTATATATATCAAGATTTTGCTAACAATATTCATGCAATTATCTCATGATAATGCATATATATATTACATCACAACAACAGTAATACGAGTAGAAAACTTGCCTAAGTGTTCCGGGGTAGACTTAAGCTTTTAATAGGTCTGGTAACCTATGACCAACAACATAAATCGAAATTATTCCTCGTTCTCTTAAGAAACTAAACTTAACTCATGCATACCCTAACGCTCGCTTCTACGCTTAAGGATTTACATTAGTCGCTAAGTAACCTCGGCTCCACCATTTTTATAAAATTGACCGTTAAACATTTTAAGGAGAACCCTTCGTGAGGAATTTACTAACTTCCTAATCAACTTTACATAAATGTTTTGTGTTTTGATAAGTTTTTGAGGGGCCTTAAACATGGTCAAAAAGTTACTCGACGGGGTAGGGGCTCGTTCACGAAATGCCGTTACTTAAAACGGTCATTTCTCCTAAACCGTAAATCGGATTAAAGCGAACCACATATCAAAATCAAGATTAAATCATAAAATATCTAATAATGGAAATGGTGAGTTCATAAAAGTAGATTCTTGGGTCCAAAAGTTAAGCACAAAAACAGTTTCTAGGAAAATGGGCATTATGATGGCTATACTTTTAGCAATTGCCAAATTTTACCATATCAAAAAACACCAAACCAACTACCAATAAACAAAAACTCAAGATCCAAATCTAGGCTATGGATTTAAGATAAAATAAGCTCAAGAATCTCAATCCAATCAAATATTATACCATCTTTATAATCAACTAAACTACTTAACAATCAAAGCTCAAATCATGCTTAAACATTCAAACTACTACTCATCCATTCAAACCATCTTAAAACTTAAGAAAAAAACTTAGTACTAAAGTTTTATAAGCTTTATAACTTTCTTGGAGGGTGGAAAGTTACTAGGGAGCCTCAAATATCCTTGATCTATCCTTATACAACCTTGATCTTGCAAATGAAATCAAGAAACACAAAGTTATAATTTGAAAACACTATTCACCCTAAACTTTGGTGAATTAATAAGCTATGAAACCCTTGGAATCAAGAGCTCAAAATCATACCAAAGCTAATTTATGAAATGTAGAACAATACTTGAGATTTATGCTTGAGTGGAGCTAGGGTTTTGAAATTTTCTTCCTTGCTTTTCTAAGAGAAGCTGAGAGCAAATGGTGGGGGGGGAGAAAAAAAATGCTTATTTGCTTGGTTACTTGGTATTAGTGTAGTGAATGGTTGGTTAATGCTTAACCTTAGTTAATTAAGTGGTTAAAACACTTGGTCCATAATCAATCTTGCATAAATATCTTTTTCAATGCTTACATCATCATGCTTGCATCATTTCCTTGCCACTTGTTCAATTCTTATGACTTGATGACATCATCTTGCTCTAATCCTCTTGATTAGTGCTTAATTGCTTGATTAATCTCCTTGTTATTTCCATAAGCTTGATCCTTGGTCGCTTATTTATTTTATGGTTCACTTAATTCTCGTTCTCGTTGTTAGTTTGAGGGATCATATTCGGGATCTTATTACTTAGGCTTCACTAACCTTTCTTAATATTTTATATTCCTTTAATGATCCTCTGTTATAATCCTTGAATTTAATTTCTTTTAATCATGTTTCCTTATACTTAATTCTTTCCGTATCCGATGGATTTTCGGGAAAAATTATAGTGTTCGAATTCGAATTCTGATGACCTTTATATACACTCATTTACTTTATGGAATTCTAATACGATCTCAGAATTTCCATAACAGTACACCTATATAGTGTGCTCTGATAATTTTCCTTAATCATCACATCAGCAAAAATTTACTATTCATTAGGGTTTCAAAAATTTCTAGAAATTTGGATTATTACAGTCTTCCCTCCTTAAAAAGATTCCGTCCTGGAATCAGATAGAAAACAAATGGGGGTACTTTTTTAGCATTGCGCTCTCTAGTTCCCAAGTCGATTCCTCTACATTATGGTTCTGCTACAGAACTTTGACTAGCTTGATCACCTTGCTCCGAAGCACCTTCACCTTATGATCCATGATCCTCACTGGTTGCTCTACGTAGGTCAAGTCTGGTTGCATGTCCAGAAGTTCGTACTCCATTATGTGCCCGAAGTCCGGATGATACTTCCTTAGCATTGATACGTGGAACATATTATGAACTTGCTACAGGTTGGGGGTAGGGCTAGTTCATAAGCTCACTTCCCAATACGTCTTAAAATCTCAAAGTCCAATATATTTTGGCTTAGCTTTCCTTTCTTTCCAAACCTCATCAATCCTTTTTCCAAGGGAATACCTTTAACATCACTAGGTTCTGTAATTCATACTCATTATCCTTCCGGGCCAAACCGGCATACTTCCCCAGTCGACCTTGGGCTGCGACCACCTGTCCTCAGATTAGATCTACTATGTCATTGGTTCTTCTGGACCGCTGATGATCCGAGTATCTTGCACATTCCAACTTCATCCTGATACAAGGGAGATTGGTATTGACTTCCTTAAAGGACCTCATAAGGCGTCATCCTGATACTGACATAGAATCTACTATTGTAAGGAAACTTGATACGTGCTAAATGATCATTCCAATCCCTTTCAAGTCTATCGCACAGACTCTCATCATAGATTCCAGCGCTATAGCTTTTGCTTCTGAATATCCACTCATTTCCAGTCTATAATCATTACTATCTTCCGTATATAATACTATTATGGATATACTTTTACTCTCTAGCATCCTATAACCCTTTTAAATAAATGCGTCAATTTTAGTATCACGACGCGTTTCGATTTGAAGACAACCGCACTTATAATACTCATTTCCTAACCGCTTCCATCTTTGAAAGCTTGATCCATCGCATAGAAGTAAAAGAATTTATTGAGAGATCACTATGATCATGAACACTTGTTACATCACATTGTTAGTACAGAAGGGGGCTAACCTTTAGTACTAGGCTTCTATCAGACAGATAGATAATTATTCGGCAATACCTCCCTTTATGGAAGGGTTGTTCTTCTCTAAATTTATACAAAATGAAAAGGAGAGAAAAAAGTGAATTTAAGAGAATTATATAAAAAAATATGGTCATAAAATATCTGGATTGGAATCTACCATAGTATTTCAAATATGTATATATATCAACATCAAATATGTATATAGATCAACATCAAATATTATAACATCGTATTTCACATGCCTGAATATTTTGCTATTCCGTCCATCATTCCATGGATCCATGCTCTTGTTCAATCTCATTAACAATCACCTTTGAAACTCCTTCAACATCTAAAATTGAATCTGGGATTTCACACTTGACATCATCGTTACTAGAATCCTACGTTGTACCATAATCTTTGTTGTATCATAATACTACTCCTTGTCGATAAGAAGGAATAAATATTCAATAGGTAAATAATCGACTTAGTTAGTCTATCAATGATAACTTATACATTTCCATGACCCGATTAGTGGTACTCGATCTTCAGATCCATTACAATACAACCCTCACGGTTGTTATCGTCTCATTATTCACAGAATCATTATTGTATTACTATGGTCCACTGCTGACGTACTGTAGTCATCCATTTTCCTCAAAATCTTAATAGCTAATCATACGGATTCCATACATGTCATATCGAAATCTTCTAAAGAGTTAACATAATCACCCTCGTGATCCTTGAAGGACATCTCCTGAACTTGACGTATATATGACATGAAGTAGATAAAATTACAGAAGAGTTTCAATCAAGCAACGATAGCATGTTAATACCATTATTAATCATATATCCTCAATAGAATACTAGAATTCAAGAGTTCATTTAGTCCTTTTTAGAACATGGTCCTGTCTTATCTCAAGGTAGAACCTCCTAAGATGGGTAACCCACTAACAGCGATAACATGAATTAAACCTCTACCAACCTAATATTACAGTTCAGTATTGCACAGTCATCAGAAAAGAATGTAAATCTTCCACACTTTAATACAACCTTCACAGCTTTAACCAACATTACCGTATTCCTTTGGCCGAGCGCCTATAGTTGCTCCCTTACGCTTAAAATGTCGGACACCTCATTGGCCTTTCCTAATAGTAATAGTTCCTTACAATCAATGTCTTTTGAAGCATCTTCAACTAAATTTTCTACCTCATTTCCCATCACAACTTATGTGAAAATCCTC
Source organism: Apium graveolens (assembly GCF_009905375.1). NCBI lineage: Eukaryota > Viridiplantae > Streptophyta > Magnoliopsida > Apiales > Apiaceae > Apium > Apium graveolens. The sequence continues at coordinate 25,760,781 of NC_133657.1, read as the reverse complement.
TTCTTAAGTTCTGGTGAGAAAAAAAATATCACCATTTTTCCATAAGTTATAGCCTTAGTTTTTAAATGTGAACATCATCACGGTTGACTCCTGATCATACTTAGGACGTCTCTTATCTTGGGTCCTTCTTATTTTTTAATTTTTTTTACTTTCATTGATTCAATCTATACTTCCTCATTCTTTAATATGTAGCCCACTTGGCATCATTATTATTATGTCAAATTTTCTTTACCAAAATTTCTATTTGGAAAACTTAAATATTACCTCTCTTCTTGAAAAATCTCGAGGGTTATCCTTAAATCATCCCCCTGTATTCCTTCGGTACAGGGCATATCAAGACACCATTTATTAATACTAGAACCATTGTCTATATAATTCTGAAAACTTTCTTTACTGATCTTTAACGATTGTCATTACCTAACTCATAATGTCCCTATTAAGGGTGAAATGCCAACCTTTATGCATTCCCACATGGTTCAACTTAAGTTATCGAGGTTCTATCCTTAATTCCACCTTTAAAAGGTATTTACACTCTTCCATTGATAAATCAAGTCATCTATCCTTGATAAGGGTATCTTATTCAATCATTCCCACCTCGATAGTCTACACTTAATTTCATGGTAACATCCTTTTCCAAACTGAGGTTAATCCTTATGGCATCCGAAAGATAACAATTGTTATCCGCTTTTCTTTCCTGATTTGGTAATGGTAGCAAATACGTTCTGAAAGATATTGGTCGTGTTCAATCGTGGAATTCTTCTTACTAAATTCTCATTTACTTTTGTTTTTATCTCAACAGTCATCTCAATATTGTGATGTCTTTTATACCCGGTGTAACGCCCCCAAATCCGTGATCAGAGGATTTGGTCGTCACTATAAAACATCAATTCAAGTCAACCTGTTTAAATGAAAAGAAAATGCTAGCAGAATATATTTATCATTTATGACCCCAAACTAATCCAAGATCTTTTAAGGTTACAGTTCTAGAAACAAGAATTCCAAATTCCATAAATAAATTTTCACTTCCTTTTTAAAACTCTTCTCAACAAATTCCAATTCAATACTAACCCGCTAGTATAACTTCGAAAAGAAGTATACTAGGCCCAACTATAAAATAACACAATTATAATATACTATAATATAAATAACTTTACACAATAGAACTTATACTAGTTCGCAAACCCTGGACCCATCACCTTCCAAGAGCTTCTTCTTTGCTTCCTCGAATTACGCGGCTAAATAGCGCAAGCTAATCCTCACTGGAGGTTAAATTTAAAAATATGCAAGTATGAGCGGAAGAAATGCTCAGCAAGTTCATTATAATATATATGGTCGTTTTGATATAAAACCGACGTCTGCAATAACGCAGAACATTTAAAATCATAATTGCTGAATCATAAAATTTTATTTGAGGAACCCCATAATTGATTCCTTAATTGTATTCAAAACCATTTTAATATTTTTGAGTGAAATGCTTCAGCAATACTTTGAATCTTGACGAGAATAAAACTCGTAAAACAGTGTTTACGGAAATATCGTAAACCACAATAACATGAAAGAATGATTATGGATTGAATCATAAACTTTATTCAAAACTGAGCTCTTGATATTAATACTTATCTTGTTGTCATATCAAATTAGATATCACTACGAACTTTGATGCTCACAACATTCCATACTGAAGTCAACACCAATCATTTGTACAAATACCACCTTTGATATTTAACAACAAACTAAGTATCCACAAAATCAGAAACTGAATCAAAACTGCATTTTGCCTTTAATCCAAAACAGAAACAGTTGATAAATCATTTATTCTATGATTATAAAAAAAATATGATAATTTAGATTGGGATCATTCTCCGACGGACGTACTATCACATGCTGATCAGCCCGTGTGATAGTACTGAGTCATGATTCGTAGAAACATGACCCCAAAAACACGAGTACTCAAATAAAAAGGCAATATACCTGCCTGTGGCAAAAATTGTGTCACAATATTTCATATGACACTTAGAAATAGCCCTCCACTGGACCGTCCGTCCCGGTCACTTACGTAATTATGACCCAATATTAAAACCTTTTATTGAGAAGGGGTCATAATAATTGACACCCAAAATAATTTTATTCCCCCAGTTACTTGGGCAGGAATACTCGCAACCAAATCACTTTTTGTTAGGAATATGTGTATTAGTTTGATGATAAGTTAAACAAAATACTTAAGTAGAAATCTGGTGTTTGTAGCCTCAACGGATTAGACCATTCTGGCTATCTGTTGATGGAGTAGCTTTACTTAGAAATAAGTTTAGTATTGTAGCACATTTCAGTTTCTGTATTCAAGTTATAATTCTTAGATGTTGGGGGAAATTATAAGTCATGTTGACTGCTAGTGAATATGCAAATAGGAGGGCTAACTGTAAATATTTCATGTCTTTTAATTTTGTATAAGTGAAGTAGTATCAACTGATAAGTTAAAGGTCTTCAACGGATAAGAAACAAAGCTTCAACGGATGTCTCTAAAGCTTCAACGGATAACATCCATCAACGGATGAGTGCATCAACGGATAAAGCTTCAACTGCTAATGCATCAATGGATAAAGCCTTCAACGGATGAAAGCTTCAACGGATGCTAAGTTCAATAGCAGTTGACAGTGACAATTCATTAGCTGACAGAGGCACATGGGTTGACAGAGATAATTAGAATGTGGCAGCCTCTTGGAGGAATCAAGAAAATGCAGCATTTCCATTCTAGTGCAAACAAGGAAGTATTCAAAGATTTACAGATTATCCTAGATTGCATTGGATAGAGAAATGAAGAAGAAATATGTGAAGAACCTTTTCAATTGATAGAGAAATAACACATCTCTAGTGGAACAACAAATCCACCAGAAAAGTTTTTAAGTCTTTTGTGTTCTTTACATTTGTGTTTGAATATATATCTGTCTGCATTAGCTCAAAGCAATTCACACACACTTGTTCATCAAAACACACAGCCTTTGAAACTGCTCAAAACTTGAAAAAGTTTTGAGATTTACATTCAACCCCCTTCTGTAAATCTCATTGTTAGTTCCTTGGGAATAACAATTGGTATCAGAGCAAGCTCTTAACTTACAAAGAGTTTAAAGATCTATTCTACCAACATCATGAGTAAGAAGGATATTGGTGTAAAGATTCCAATCCTGGAAAGAGATAATTATCATCACTGGAAAGTGAAGATGCATCTACATCTTCTCTCTCAAGATGAGAGCTACATCAACTGCATTGAAAATGGTCCTCACATCCCTCACAAGGTGGCCATAGCTGCAACTGCCATAGTTGCTATTGGACAGTCTATTCCCAAGCCAAAAGCAGAATGGACTGATGAAGATATTGAAGAGGTTCACAAGGACAAGAAAGCCATGAACATTATGTTCAATGGTTTAGATCAAGATATGTTTGATAATGTCATTAACAGCCAAACTGCTAAGGAAATTTGGGATACTGTACAACTTATCTGTGAAGGTACTGAACAAGTTAGAGAAAACAAAATGCAGATTCTCATTCAACAGTATGAATACTTTCACTTTGAAGAAGGAGAATCACTGAATGATACCTTCAATAGATTTTAGAAACTGTTGAATGGATTGAAGCTGTATGGCAGAGTGTATCAAGTCAAGGACTCCAACTTAAAATTTCTGAGGTCTCTACCAAAGGAATGGAAGCCTATGACTGTTTCATTAAGGAATTCTCAAGATTATAAGGACTTCACACTTGAAAGATTATACGGAATTTTGAAGACCTATGAAATTGAGATGGAGCAAGATGAGCTGTTGGAAAAGGGAAAGAGAAAAGGTGGATCAGTTGCACTTGTAGCTGAAAATGAGAAGACTGAAGCCAGGAATGAAGAAAAGACAATGCCAAATCTCAAAATTGGCACAAGCATATCAGAATCAAGTAAGGGAAAGGAGCAAGTAGCTGAGGTTGAAGATAATTCCAGTCAAGATGACTCTGATGATGTTGATGAACATCTGGCCTCCTTGTCCAGGAGGTTTGCAAAGATGAAATTCAAGAAAAATGCTAAATTCATTAAGTCAAACAAGAACATGGTGGACAAATCTAAGTTCAAATGTTATAGCTGTAGCATAAGTGGACACTTTGCAAATGAGTGCAGAAAGCCAACCTCTGATAAGAAGAAATTTGAGCAAGTTGATTACAAAAGGAAATATTTCGATTTGCTCAAACAAAAGGAAAGAGCTTTTCTGACTCAAGATGACTGGGCAGCAGATGGAGCCAATGAAGATGATGATATGGAATATGTCAACCTAGCCCTGATGGCTAATTCTGATGAAAATGAAACTAGTTCATCAAGCAACCAGGTAATTACTACTGACCTCTTTCAGCTTTCTAAGATTGAATGCAATGAAGCCATAAATGATATGTCCAATGAATTATATCATTTGCATGTTTCCCTTAAATCACTAGCTAAAGAAAACACAAGAATCAAAGAGAATAATTTGTTTTTAAGTGATAGGAATGTTGTGTTAGAGGGTAAGGTAATTGAGCTTGAAAAGATTAAAATCAAATACTTAACTGTTGAAAGTGAACTAGAAGAATCTGTTAAGAAAGTAGAAATTCTTTCTAGACAACTAGAACGTGAGCAAGAGGTAATCAAGGCCTGGAAAACATCTAGGGATGTTAGTGCTCAGATTGTCAAGGTTCAGGGAATTGAATCACTCTGTGAGAATGATTGGAAGAAAAACAAAAAGGAAGTAGAATTAATTGATAGATTATCAATGGATGTTGAATCAACAGATGATGAAAGTTATCCGTTGAAGGAAGAAAAGGAGCATTCGTTGAAGGCTCATCAATTAAAACAGGCAAGTGATTCTAAAAAGAACAATTTGAAAAATCTAAATAAAAAGTTTGGTTCAACTTCCAAGAACTTTGTTAAAGAAGAAGCTAGCAGATCCAAAGATGCCAGTAAGGTGAATATAGGACACATGACTTTAGATCAGTTGAAAAATAGGCTTAAGATGGTTGAGGATAAAAAGGAAACTAAAAGAAAATCAAATAGAAATGGGAAGGTAGGAATTAAGAAACACAACAATTACACACCTGATAAATATACTCCTAGAAAAAGTTGTGTGCATTGTAAGAGTGTTAATCATCTATCTGCCAACTACAAGTTAGTTAAGAATGCTCCCATGCCTTTAACTCCTTCCATGCGTAACATGTCTATGTCACCTCTGCATGTTACGCCTGTTATGTCTCAACAGAATCCGCATGCACATTTTGCAAACATGCCATATGTTAATCATCCTTATTTTGCTGCATTCAGTATGCCTCAAATGCCATACAACATGCCTATGTGGAATAATGTGTTTGCACAATCTATGCCTTATCAAATTCAACCAAATATGCTAAATAATTCTGTGACTAACCCTACACTTCAACCAACTACATCTGAGACCAAGGTTGATCCAAAGTTACCTAAGTCAAAAGATGCTGGAGGTATGAAGTCTCGGAAAAAGACTAACAAGGCTGGACCCAAGGAAACTTGGGTACCAAAATCAACTTGATTGATTTTGTTGTGTGCAGGGAAAAAGAAGGAATCTATGGTACTTGGACAGTGGTTGTTCAAGGTACATGACAGGAGATTTCACCCTGCTCACAGAGTTCAAGGAGAGAGCTGGCCCTAACATAACCTTTGGAGATGACATCAAAGGGTTCACTATGGGATATGGCTTGATTTCAAAAGAAAATGTCATCATTGATGAAGTTGCATTAGTTGATGGTCTCAAACATAATCTATTGAGTATCAGTCAACTGTGTGACAGAGGGAATACTGTTTCCTTCAATTCTGAAGCCTGTGTTGTTACAAGTAAGAAGGACAACAAAGTGGTTCTAACTGGAGTTAGAAAAGGGAATGTGTACTTGGCTGACTTCAACTCTACAGATGCAGAATCAATTACTTGTCTTCTCAGCAAAGCAAGTCCAGATGAAAGTTGGCTATGGCACAAGAAGCTGTCTCATTTGAATTTCAAGACAATGAATGATCTAGTCAAAAAGGACTTAGTTAGAGGAATGCCTCTAGTGGAATTCTCAAGGGATGGACTGTGTGATGCTTGTCAGAAAGGAAAGCAAAAGAGAGCATCATTCAGTAAGAAGCTTGAATCAGCAATTGATGAACCATTACAACTGCTACACATGGATCTTTTTGGACCAATCAATGTATTGTCAATTTCAAGGAAAAGATATTGCCTAGTGATTGTAGATGATTTCTCAAAGTTTTCATGGACCTACTTTCTTGGATCAAAGGATGAAGCTAGTGAAATCATCATCAATCATATCAAGCAAGTCAACAATCATCCAGATTTCAAAGTAAGGAATATCAGGAGTGACAATGGAACTGAGTTCAGGAATTCTACCATGAGGTTGTTCTGTGAAGAAAATGGGATCATGCATGAGTTATCAGCTCCAAGGACTCCACAACAGAATGGTGTGGTGGAAAGAAAGAACAGATCACTAATTGAAGCTGCAAGAACAATGCTTGAAGAGTCAAAACTCTCAACATACTTTTTGGCTGAGGCTATTAACTGTGCATGTTACACTCAGAATATTTCTCTAATCAATCAGGCAAAAGGCATGACTCCCTATCAATTGTTCAAGAGAAGAAAACCAACTTTAAACTTTCTTCATATCTTTGGTTGCAAATGCTACATTCTAAGGAATCAACCTGATCATAAAGGGAAGTTTGATGCAAAGGCTGATGAAGGAATATTTGTAGGTTATTCTGCTGGAAAATCATATAGGGTCTACAATCTAAGAACCAACATTGTCATTGAATCTATGCATGTTGTATTTGATGATAAAAAGATTGATGGACTAACAGATGAGGGACATCATGAAGGACTCAAATTTGATAACATTGAGATATATTGTGATGATAGTCAAGATGAGAATGATGGAGAAGGCACCTCGAAAAGAATTCAAAATCTGCCTTTGGATAATGCACAAAGTGCTGCATCAGTTGAAAGTCACAATTCAGCATCCGTTGAAAGAAGTAATGCAGCATCCGTTGAAAGACAAAGTGCATCATCCGTTGAAGTACATAATGAAGCATCCGTTGATCATAGTCTGTCAACGGATAATCAATTCACTTCATCAGTTGATAGAACTCCTAGTTCCTTTTAAAGGATCAATAACTCCGGGGGAGTTTCAGCCAATCAACACTCTATCTCACATCATGACAATACTGAGGCAACCTCATCTAGAGCTAATCTACCACCTCAAAGGAAATGGACCAAGAATCACCCTTTTGAATTGATCATTGGTGATACAACATCTAAAGTGCAAACTAGAAGGGCTACTCAAGATGAATGTCTATATAGTAGTTTTCTATCACAGGAGGAACCTAAGAGAGTGGAAGAAGCTCTATTGGATCCAGATTGGATTTTAGCAATGCAAGAGGAGCTAAACCAATTTGAGAGGAACAAGGTATGGAAGCTGGTACCCAAGCCAAAGAACAAGAGCTCTATTGATACAAAATGGGTATTCAGAAACAAGATGGATGAAAATGGCATTTTCATAAGGAATAAAGCCAGATTGGTTGCCAAGGGCTATTATCAACAAGAGGGAATAGATTTTGATGAGACATTTGCTCCAGTTGCAAGACTTGAAGCCATCAGAATCTTTCTAGCCTATACAGCCCATGCCAATTTCAAAGTCTATCAAATGGATGTCAAGAGTGCATTTCTGAATGGAGAATTGGAGGAAGAAGTTTATGTAAGCCAACCTCCAGGATTTGAAGATCCAAATTTTCCAGACTATGTGTATTATCTATTGAAAGCACTCTATGGACTAAAGCAAGCACCTAGAGCCTTGTATGAGACTTTGTCAAAATTTCTTCTAGATAATCACTTTACAAGAGGTACTGTTGATAAGAAACAAAGCTTCAACGATTGTCTCTAAAGCTTCAACGGATAACATCCATCAACGGATGAGTGCATCAACGGATAAAGCTTCAACTGCTAATGCATCAACGGATAAAGCCTTCAACGGATGAAAGCTTCAACGAATGTTAAGTTCAATAGCAGTTGACAGTGACAATTCATAAGCTGACAGAGGCACATGGGTTGACAGAGACAATTAGAGTGTGGCAGCCTCTTGGAGGAATCAAGAAAATGCAGCATTTCCATTCTAGTGCAAACAAGGAAGTATTCAAACATTCACAGATTATCCTAGATTGCATTGGATAGAGAAATAAAGAAGAAACATGTGAAGAATCTTTTCAATTGTATTTTATATTTTTTGTCTTCACTTGTAAACTTGGTGATATATAAACCAAGTTGCAGCTAGTAACTAGTGTGTGAATTTTCCAGAGCTGTTTAGAAAAACATTGAGAGAAAATCATCTAGTTTGTACTAGGAAGCAGCTGTGATCAATTTCTTGAATCACAGATTTTCTGAAATAACACATCTCTGGTGGAACAACAAATCCACCAGAAAAGTTTTTAAGTCTTTTGTGTTCTTTACATTTATGTTTGAATATATATCTGTCTGCATTAGCTGAAAGCAATTCACACACACTTGTTCATCAAAACACACAGCCTTTGAAACTGCTCAAAACTTGAAAAAGTTTTGAGATTTACATTCAACCCCCCTTCTGTAAATCTCATTGTTAGTTCCTTGGGAAATACACTTCTCTCAAAATCCAAAACATTTATAAATCCGGTAATTTGATAAGTAAAATCACTTAGCTATTCTGAACATAGAATAGCAGAAAAGTACTTGCATAAATAGAATCATTTAATTCAGCGATATATAAAACATTTATCTATTCCGAACTGAGAATAGGGAAATCAATACTTGCATAAGAAAATTTAAAATAAATATCACTTGAACAATAAGTGATGAAAGGGATACTTGCCTTCGAGTTTTTAGCAGTTAGTCACACTCGCATTGACGCATCTATTCTGACATCTCATGGCATCATCGTCTTTCCCTTCGACAATTCACTGATGTGCTGCTCCTACAATCGCTAGAAGCGAGATATCCAACATCACTTCATCTCATTCTTTGTCCAACACCTTGTCCTGATCACTCGAACAATCCACATCTATAATTAAAAGATTCAAATTTAATCGTCTAACGATAATTACTCGACGAACTGCGCATCAAAACCCTAATATCTGCCCATACGATAGCCCGCACATAAAGAAGACAGTCAAACACAAGACTCTTGACTCACGAACGCACATAATTCATATAGCACGTATACACATAACTCACGTATCACATAGTTCATATCACATATGACTCAGTTCACCAAAAGGTTCGACTCAATACGTTGAAAACTGAAATCGGGTCGAAAATATGATTTTTCAGTCGCTACATGACCCAGAATCGATTTACAAAACAAGCGCCTTTCGAAACAAAAAGGTTTTGGGTCTCGAAAGTATTTTTATTGAAAGCGGAATGTTTTTCTGAGTCTGTACGCGTTCGTTTCGTGTTAAACGGACGAACGGTTTATTTATAAAATATCTTGTCCCTACACATAATTAGGTTTCGTAAAATTTAATTACATATCCTCGTTCGACGTCTCCAATAATTATAGGTTACGTTCCCGTATTTTCAGAATTAATTTCCCAAAAATCGGGCAGCGCCTCCTTTGTTTATCGGCCTACCCGTCGAACATCCGACGTCAAATCAATCACAACACAATCAATCGCAATCCAAAATCCAATCACCAAATTCAGTCATCAAAGTCAGTTCGCAAATTCACCAATACCAATTAAATATAATTATTAATCGTTATCATCCGTATTTTTATATTTTAATCTGTATTTTATAATTTTTATTCGTATTTTGTGTTTTAAATCGTATTTTATAATTTAAATCGTATTTTGTATTTTTAAATCGTAGGACTCAGAAATATTCATCATAGTCCACCGTCTGCTTATAGAAAATCATCACGGACGGCGGTAAAATCCGAAGGTTCCCCAAATCGGGATTCCATCACGGATCTCACCGATAAATTTTATGAATAATTAACACCAGTAATTCAATTAATCACAAATTCATTCGAATTTATTTCAGAGAAATAATTAAATAGGCAACTCGAATAACCCACAAGAAAATTCGAACCACACAATCACAGCAAGATACCCAAACACCAAGACCACAAGGTACATGCCGAACAGAGGAGCAGGGCGGCGAAAATCGCCGAAAAACGGAAGTACAGAATAGGAGCATCACATCAGGACTCACACACACGCGGATAAATATACACACACCAACACGATACACACGCATGCAGGGGATGCCACACGCGCCACCACCTCGCCGGAGTGGCGAGGGGCGGCGATGAAAAAGAAACAAGAAAACGAACAGTGAACTCATCGGAGAAGAGAGGAAAAACAGGGAGATGATGACAGGGGAGAGAGGAGAGATTTGCTGAGAGAAAGAGAGTGGAATCGAGATGAGAGATTTGAGAAGAAGGAGAGATGGGTCGATAGAAACAATGAACCGAGAATGGGAAGAACGTGTTAAACCCGGTTAACAAACACTTGCCCCCCTTTTTTTTAATTATTTATCATATAAACCTTGCAATAAAAATTTTATCTGACCCGCAATTTAGTTTTTTTAACGAGCAATTCACGGGTAATTAAAACCCTAATATTAATGAAATTTTATATAAAATATCACACATAATTAAAGTTATTTAAAATATTTTTCCCATAATTTAAAATTATTTTTTAAAATGCAACTCATATCAGAATTTATCGATCAAATAAAACAACACGCGGGTCGAACTAACCCCAAAAATTTTCGAACAAATTTTAAAATTCTCGAAATATTCTAAACTAAATAAAATATGAATTTCAAAATTTTTGAAGAATTCTGGAATTAAATACTGATTTTATCATTAAATAAAATCAGAAAATCATTTAAAGATAATTACTTAATAAAATACTGATTTCAAAATTTTATAAACTCCTAAAAATAATAAATAAAATTATAAAGCAAAAAAATAATTTTTGAGACAAGTTTAGCATTTATGAGATTAAATATTCAATAAAATTATTTTAAAAATGAAATGAATTCGTATCGCTCAATAATTAATTATACCACCAATCTTCGTACCCAACCGATTGAATACAATTAGTAATATTGCAATACATAGCTGACAGGACCATCACATATTTTATTTAATAATTCGATAATTACCTTCACATATCGGATCCGAAGATAGGTTACTTAGCCGTTAAGTAACTATATAACGATATAATTTTAATACCCGATATGGATAATTATCAAAACCGGGCTTCCTATAAAATATTTTATACAGAAATGAAGTAGTATTATCTCACCTTCCGAGAATTCGGATTTTTATCGATTTATAAAATGATTAGTGTATCGAAAATTTCACGCCGGGACTCGCACGGGTCGAACCGTAATCCGGATCGAAAAAGTTAAAACACGAAAAATATCCGGAATTACCAGATTAGGTTAGGAAGGAATTTTCGGAAGAGTTTCGGGTTGTAAAAATGCAAAATCAGTTGAAGTTGGACGGTTCCCGGCTTTATAAAATAGTTTTATAATTAATCAGAAAATAATTAATAAATACATAAATTATTATAAGATCATATAACAGTCCAAAAATTGCCAGAAAATTACCACAATTATCTATATTTTATTCTGAACATATAATAATTAAAATACTCAAAGAATATCACATATAAACAGTCAAAACCTCACTTTAATTACCAGATAATTCACCAAAATTCATGTAAAATTACATAAATAATTTCAAATAATAATAATAATAATATCTGAAAATATGGGATATTACACCCGACATCTGCCTTTGGGTATCAAGTCACATGTGTTAAATAAACTTCACGTCCTTGAAGGTCAACTTCCTTCATTCAATAACCTAAATTCTTGCATTCTTGCATTCTTGTCTCCTCAGTCCATTGGCGTTTCCTTATTAATCCATCGATCTATCTCAAAGTTTCATCAAATACTCCCAACTTAAAGGGAATAAATTATATGTATCGCTTATTCCTTCAAATCTCAACCTTACCTTATGTCAATCACCATCACCCTGATGATTACAGACTTCTCTATTTTTATTGCTAGGGTTTGTTAGGGTTTCCACATACCTAACTCCCTTATTGTTCCTCAAATTCTACTTCTTTTATATTCATTTATGTTCCTTTCGCTTTCAGTCTTTTGGTTTTCATTTCTATTACAATCATTTCATGAACCAACACAACATAAGCATTGATTTCAAACATTCTGTCATTCTGGATTCGTGTCCTTCAAACGAACCTTGACGACTTTCATGACCTAGATTTATAATTCATCCTTCTCGTTTGACTTTGGTCTGGCTCTAAAACTTCTACCCTATCTCTTTATCTTTCTTGGTCTCTCCTTTTGTAAGGTAAATGGAAAAAACAGTGTTTTGCGTCTAATCAATTATTTAGAATCTTCAATAATTCCTCTATTTCCTTTATCCAGGCTCTTGCCTTGGCTGGGTCAGCTGTTCCGCTGAACTCTGAGAGCTTAAGTAATAAAAAGGTCCTGAAAGAAGTTCCCACCGCATTATTTCCTCAGGGTGGTGGTTTAGGATAATAGTCTAAGTTCTGTTTAGGCATGTCAATAAATTTCCCCATAGAAGTACCATCCTGGGTCTCCTTTTCTTACTCGACTTTTGTTTTCTCAGTATGAAATATTTCATCCTTCTCCCCATAGTCTGGGTCACCCTATATGTTTGAATCCTTATTTTCCACTTCATAATATTCTGGGTTCCTTATATCTTGATCGTGACCTCCCTGATTATCCAACTCAGGGTTTTCCCTAATCTTATTCCTTGTAGGGGCATAATGCTTGGATTTTTTTTTGAGAAACTCTTTATATTAGTTTTACTTACTTTGCTTAAGTCTTTCTCTCGTACAGTCCTTATATGGTCGAAAAATATGAATTCCCCAGTTTTTATATACTTTATGACACTCTTAATTGTTAACAGTGCAGATAACGTTACGAATAAACTTGCAATCTTATCACAAAAGAACTGATCTGAACTGAAAGGAACAAAAATATATGCATAACCATTGGTTCGAGAGTACAACAACTGAACACATGAAAGAGAATTACATCATTATATCTGGTCTATCACAAAATTACTACTGCAGATAATCATCTAGTAAATATAGACTAATCATTCATAACTAGGCTAATCCTCCAAAAGTGGTGCTAAATGAATATCCTTGTCTGATCGCTTTGACTCTGCACACTACTCTGGATCACGGAATACGGGCACGAACGACATTCCTAACCTGCTCCATCAAAGAGGTGATGAGGTCGAGGATAACCTTAAGTAGAGCTGGATCAATCTGACCCTCAAGATGGCCTGGAGCTGTGATTCGAGTGGTAGCCTCAATCCTATCCATGCCATAAACTAAGCATGCCGAAAGTACCTCGCCCTCATTCCTCGGTGTAGTAAGTCGATCCAACAACCCGCTCCTAACATTACGGGCCTCAGACAGGCCGCCTATAGTCATATGGTAATCGGCGATAATAGAAGCCTGAACGGTTGCATCTAGCATTCCATAGGGTGTAGGTGGTGTAGATCCGAGAGATCCAACTGGATAACCGAGCACAATATCAGGCGACGACGGTGCAGGAGGCATCTCCTCAGTAGGTGTTGGGCTCTGTACATGGGAGGGAACAAGAACTGGTGGAAACTCATGGATGTCTACAGGAACCTCCTGGAGAGGTCTGATACTGGTATAACTGGTACCATGGAAGGCCCCACTCCATCTGCCCTCGCTATCGGTGGTGTCCTTGGTAACTCTTTATCTTCTAATACCGCCCTTGCGACCATCCTAGATCTGGTAGTCGCCCTGACTATGATCATAATTCCCTAGCGGTCATCTCTTCATTCTTGTCAGGATCCTCCTCGGGATCCTCCTCAGCAACAATCTATTCTGGAACAACATCCTCAACCGCTACATCCTCATCATGAACATTGTTCGGTCCCTCGTTAGGGTACTCTATCGGATTCACAATCTGATCTCCAACATGTAGTAAAACACCATCGTGTTGTTTATCCTAAACCTCGGGGTTTGAAGTCCCGTTACCCTACACGATAACGTACTATTTTACTATCATGATATTTATAAGGGTTCTCGTAAGGGTTTTAACTGTTAGTACTACGTTAGATAGTCCGGCTATGAACTTGGAAAAAGTTCTTATTATCTTAGTGAACTTACCATTATATCGTCGCATCATCTCTGAGGTTTATAACGCTTGGCTCTGATTCCATTTTTGTAACACCCCCAAATCCGGGGTCGGGGATTTGGGTCGTCACGGTCTTTATTTCCATTCATAACGCTTTTATTTAATTAAATAAACCATTGCATAATAGGACCCCACAATAATACTAACTCCACAACACATTATAGTCTCAGAGATGAAATTTAAATAGGTAACAGTCATTGAAATCCACAAATTAAAAGTTATTACACCTTAAAAATATTTCTGAATAGATTTACATGTTCCTTGCCATTATAACAATTCATAGATATACATAAGTCTGGTACATCAAAATTTGAAATCCTAGCCTATCGGTAGCTCCTACCTCGGCCATAGCGGCATCAATGCCTACAGGAAACTGCGGAACGTTTCTAATCCATTCGCGAATTGAGAGCTTGGTCCTGTCCATCTCGCCTAGCTGTTGTTGTGTGATGAATGAATAAAGCAAAGGTGAGCAATACAGTCCACCAAAATAACATAAAACTGATTAAGAATATATGAGCATTTTCATAGTATTTATGAAAGTCTTGGTGAAGCAAAAATGAACCAAGTTTGATATCTTTAATGTGACGAAGTCGCAAAATATTCAATATATATACTTTCAAAATATATATAGTTTGTTCAATAGAGCAATGTATCTTTATCGATAACTTTCTGAAAATCTTTTTAATGCATAAAATAATCATTTACTAGATATAAGTTTCAAAAATGAAGTTATAAGATACTCCAAAATACTTATATGTCTTTTCAGAAAACTACTTGAACTACTATTTTCAAAATATAATTAGTTTTCAAAAGTTCATCTCATGGATGAAGTGACAATCTAAAACTTTTATAAAACATTTTCGCAAATACTCTTAAGGGATTTTATCCACTCAAGGAAACTCAATTCTCGAGTCATTATTAATAGTTGAAGTTACTAGATACTTTATTTTCAGAATACCATTTTGAATGCTTGACCCTTCCAACACTCATCGATCACCCAGCCGTAGCCTTTCTATCGGGGTGTTCTGGATAGTGTTGCAAAAATATCCAAACTGGATAATTAACTCTTTTCGGAAGTTTTCCGCCCCAGGAAGACAACTTACGATGATCAGTCGCTGTAGTACAACCTCACAATTTTCTACATGTAGAGGAGAATAGTCGAATTTACTTGTCGACCGAACACTAGACTCATAACGAATGGACCTTCTCAGCGGAACTTCTGGACCATTTGGGCCAATAAAATAAGGCTGGGCTAGCACCACTCGATCACTTACGCCACTCCTAGTTCAGATAAAATCCATGACTCTGAAACATAAAGCTCATCTCCCCTTTCCCCAAGTGGAAACTTGTTGATACGGCTCCACCAAGAAGCTTTATCTAGATGGAAAGGAAAACTCACCAATATTTTCCATGCGATGCCCGTTAATGGATAAAACTTGATCCAATAATTTACATCCCGAATGTTGGGTAAGTAATCAAAAAACTCTTTTATCAAAACAACAACCTCGTTGCGAATATAAAAATATATCATGGAGTCGGATCCCTCGGATTTTTGAGAGAATATTTAAATCCCCTTCGAAAGGAATATCTTAAATTTGAAAACAATTTTTGGGATCCGCTCTAACTTTTAAAACCATTTTGAAGACTTGAAAACATTTTTGAACATGTTTGAGGTAAGGATGATTTAATAAAATAAACCAGTTCCAAAATATTAGAAGAATATCTGAATATTATTCTTTAAATAATATTACAATAAGTAATAGATTTTATAAAAATAAATGAAGTAAAAGTTTTGAAACTAATACTTGAAACAAATAATAATAAACAAAAGTTATACTTATACGAAAGTAAAATCTTTATTTGAATAATCGAAAATAAGGTTTAAGTATTATTCAAAACTATATAATAAACCTTATCCGATTAATAGTAATAGAAAACTATATATATAATATACTCGGGAACATCGCCTCCCGGTTTAAGAAAAATGTTCAACTTTGGGTTCCCTATACTAAGGATATACGCAGAATGCTGTTTATCACTAGCATAGGTAATATGTAGCTCGTAAGCTCTAATTTAAAAACAGTTGAACTTTAAATCGAAATATCTCATTTCAAAACATGCATGCAATATATATATATATATATATATATATATATATATTACCAACATACTTCCCAAAACATACATGCATATATATATATATTGCAAGATTTTGCAAACAATACTTATGCAATTATCTCAAGATAACGCATATATATATAACATCACAACAACAGTAATATGAGTAGAAAACTTGTCTAAGTGTTCCGGGGTAGAATTACGCTTAGAGTGGGTCCGGTAAACTATGAACAACAACATAAGTCGGAATTATTTCTCGGTCGTTTAAGAAACTAAACTTCACTCATGCATACCCTAACGCTCGTTTCTACGCTTAAGGATTTACATTAGTCGCTCGAGTACCCTCGGCTCCACCATTTTTATAAAATTGATCTTTAAACATTTTAAGGCGAATCCTTCGTGAGGACTTTATAAACTACATAATCAACTTTAGATAAATGTTTCGTATTTTTAGAAGCCTTTTAGGGGCCTTAAAACATGGTCTCAAAGTAACTCGAGGGGTAGGGGTTCGTTTGCGAAATGTCGTTACTTAAAATGGTCATTTCTCCTAAACAGTAAATCGGATTAAAGCGAACCACATATCAAAATGAAAATTAAATCATACAATATCTAAGAATGGAAATGATGAGTTCATAACAGTGGGTGTTCGGGAACAAAAGCTAAGCACAAAAACAGTTTCTAGGAAAGCGGGCATTACGACGACTATACTTTTAGCGATTCCCAAATTTTACCATACCAAAATACACCAAACCAACTACCAATAAACAATAACTTAAGATCCATATCTAGGCTACTGATTTCAGTCAAAATAATCTCAAGAATCTCAATCCAAACAGATATTATACCATCTTCATAATCAACTAAACTACTTAACAATCAAAGCTCAAATCATGCTTAAACATTCAAACAACTACTCATCCATCCAAACTATCTTAAAAATCAAGCAAACAAACTTAGTACTAAAGGTTTAGAAGCTTTATACCTTTCTTTTAGGGTGGAAAGTTCCTAGGATGTCTGAAAGAACCTTGATCTATCCTTATACAACCTTGATCTTGTAAATAAAATCAAGAAATATAAAGTTATAATTTGAAAACACTATTCACCCTAAACTTTGGTGAATTAAAAGCTATGAAATGCTTGAAATCAAGAGCTCAAAATCATACCAAAGCTAAGTTATGAAATTTAGAATCCATAGAAACAAACCTTGAGATTTATGCTTAAGTGGAGCTAGGGTTTTGAATTTTTCTTCCTAGTTTTTCTAAGAGAAAACGAGAGCAAATGGTGGGAGGAGGGAGAAGAAGAACGCTTCTTTGCTTGGTTACTTGGTATTTGTGCAATGAATGGTTGGTTATTGCATAATCTTAGTTAATTAAGTGGTTAAAACACTTGGTCCATAATCAATCTTGCATTAATATCTTTTCCAATGTTTACATCATCATGCTTGCATCATTTCCTTGCCACTTATTCAATTCTTATGGTTTGATGACATCATATTTCTTTAATCCTCTTAATTAGTGCTTAATTGCTTGATAAAGCTCCTTATTATTTGCATAAGCTTCATCCTTGGTCTCTTATTTATTTTACGGTTCTCTTAATTCTCGTTCTCATTGTTCATTTGAGGGATCATATCAGGGATCTTATTACTTAGGCTTCCCTAACCTTTCTTAATATTTTCTATTTCTTTAATGATACTTTGTTATAATCCTTAAATTGAATTACTTTTGATCATGTTACCTTATACTCAATTCTTTCGATATTTGGTGGATTTTCGGGAAAAATCAACGTGTTCGAATTCGAATTCTGACGACCTTTACATACACTCATTTACTTTATGGAATACTAATACGATCTCAGAATTTTCATAACAGTGCTCCTATATTGTGTGGTATGATAATTTTTCTTAATCAGCACCATTAGCAAAAAGTTACTATTCATCAGATTTTCAAAAATTTCCGAAAATCGGGGTTATTACATTTGGCTTTTAAACCCTTATGTTAGAGAATTTCCTTGCTAGGTAAGCCATTGACTGGTCCCTCTCATCCATTTCATTAAGGGTATAGAATTCATCCCCCTCTAACTCTAATATGACTTGCTTCTGTGGTTCCTTATTTTTCTGCTCTACAGCTTGAACAACTGGTGTCTAAGCTTCTAGTTCATCTTCAGATGTTTTGCTGTCATTGGCTACCAAGGCACTTGATCCTTCAACAACATGCCCTTGACCAGCTCATAATGACTCTCTCTGTAATATTTCCAGCTCACAGGTCTTCAAGATACCATACAAGACTTCAAGAGTCATTCTGCTTAAATCTTTTTCTTCTCTAATAGCAGATATCTTTTGTTCCAAATAATCAGGAAGGGTGAGCAAGAATTTAAGGTTGACCACTTCAGCTTCATAATACTTGTCTTGAAGCTGCAAATCATTTATCAGCTTATTGAACCTTTCAAAAACTTCAGTTATACTTTCCTTAGATTTAGCCATAAAACCTTCATACTGTGATACCAAGATCCTTCTTTAATTAGATCTAAACTCTTCTGTTCCCTCACAAAGTATTTCTATTTTCTCCCAGAGCTGTTTAATAGACTCACAGTTGATAATGTTATTGTGCATTACATTATCAAGAGACTCAATCAATATGAGTTGTAAGCTGCTATCCAATGAAACCTTTTCCTTTTCAAGCTGTGTGTAGGTTAAGGGATCTTTAGGTGAAAAATGTGTAGGTATGACCATGTCTCCATCTGTAGATTCGGGAACCCTTCCATAGGAATGAAAGGTCCATTTTTGAGAATATGAATGTACATAGGGTTGGCCATCTTTATGAACATCATTTTCTTCTTCCATAGTGTGTAGTTGATCTTGTCAAAGACAGGTATCTTGATACTTCTTAATTTCTGAGCACTCATTCTTCCAGATCTTTATCTGTTTACTTTCAGATTTTTCTCTGATACCACTTGTTAGATATTGAGTGCAGTGAAATATAACACAAAGGCGGGGTGAATGTGTTTATTGGATTTTAATTATCTTTTGAAAGTGTTTGGCTTAGGTTGAACAAAGAAAATATGAATTTATGGAGATAAATTATATGACAATAAACACACAGAATAATTTATCAAAAACTCACTTAACTGTATTTATCAAGTTTGTTTTGCTACAAATCTGTGCTTTTAGAAATAAGAACTCAACTACAAATCTTCAGAGAGAATACAAGATTTTCTAGATCTGTTTTGTTACATCTAAACTAAGGACCCGTGCATGCTTTATAGACTAACAACACGGATTTACAAAACTTGCACTAAAATGTACTAACACAGTTTCTAAAGCAACCTTGTCTATATCCTTTTCCGGTATTAGCAAATTTATGCAGAATCTTGTAGGTCTGCGACCATCCTTTGTCTAGTGAATCTTGGCCCTTGATCTTGTATTCTTCAAGCTGCTTTTATATTTTTTCCAATTCAGTGAATGAACTGTTTGTTGACTGATAATCTTGAATCTTGAACTTGTCTGGATTCTGAATTATGAGATAGGTTTTTGAGGTCTCCTTTTTTCTTGTAGAGAAGTGACATATCGATAAGTGAAATGACTTATCGATATCTCGAGTTCTCGATATATATAAATGACTTGTCGAGGTCTCTAGTTCTCGATATGTAGAATAACTTGTCGACATCTCTAGTTCTTGATATAGTCTTTTGACTTGTCGACATCTTGAGTTCTCTACATAAAGATTTTTGACTTGTCGATATCTCTAGATCTCTACAAGAAAAAATGACTTGTCGATATCTCCATTTCTCTATATAGACATTTTGACTTGTCGATCTCTGAGATCTCTACATGTAGGTTGACTTTTTGATATCTCATGGGACTTCACGATATGTCATTTTGGACTTCTCGACATACTTCTCGATATCCCATGATATGTGACTTGTCGATATCTGACTTGGAACATTGTTTCTAGAATAGTTTTGTTCAAATTCAAGCTGCTACACTTCTCTCTGAGGCATGATCAGGTTTTGATCTTTTTCCAGAGTTTATTCCTTAGCTTGAAGTCTGTTAATAGAAAAATCCCCCAGTCTAATCTACTAAATATTTTTACAGAATTAAGGAATACAATTACAAAATACAAATATAGATTATCATACAACTTAACCTTATGGCTGTCAATATGACTTAGTTTTGTTTTAGTTTTTTATATACATGCATGTCTTGCACAACATATACGAAACACAAACTTTTGATAAAATTTCTTATTCTTATTCGATACATATGATACACATAACACATAAAACAACAATTCTAAATACATAATCCATACCACGACCACTACAACCCGGTGATAATGGTCCTAAATTTTCAGAAAACTGTCACTACAATCTGGTGACTACGGTCCTAAGTTCTTTTTCGATATTTTCACAAACCATGGCATAAATCAGAGATCTAAAATTATCGCCTATACACCACACATACACCTCGAAATATAGTCTATAACACATAATACTTTCAAATATATCATCACTTAGCCAATGTTTTGATCATCAAATATATACACATAACACACAATTTTGAAAACACTAGCAAGATCGATCGAAAATTTACCTCAAATTCTGACTAGATTTGATTTTACCCTTCTTACCCTCTAAACGATATTTTCTTGGAAAACACGAAACAAGAATGTTGTAGAGAACGAAAAGACCTTTCCGAAAAATCCAGAATCAATAAATTCTGACTTATGATGAATTTTTTATGTATTTTACAAGACTGCTGATTTTCATTGAAAAAGACCTACGAATTTTAATATAAATAACAAGGAAGTCAAATAGAGTGTATTTATAACGATACAAAACTCTCTTTCTTAACCTATAAGTTATTCGTATTCAAGTCTAATCCAAATTCTAGGAACATAAATGTAATTCAATTTTAAATCCTAATCTTAATCAAATTTTAATCCCTTTTTCAAAATCCTATTATTATTATTCCAAAAATTATGGGATATTATATACTACCCTCCCTAAAAGAATTTGGTCCTCAAATTCACAACAATTCTATACGTCCACGCCCTTTAATCTCCTATTGGTCTAACTAAAACTATGGTCCACATGAACGCATCCAAGAGAATTTACAAGTCCCATAACTAATACACTCTGAAGGACAGTCTACTCTGATACCAACTGTAACAACCTGAATTTTTAGACTAATAATTCTAAGTACACAACTTAAATAAGGCACATTCTTTTATTCGAAAATCCAAAATATTACGAAGGACAAAACAACGGTCAAACTCATTAAATCTAAAAATCATAAAATTGGAGACGGAGCTTCACATATCTGATAAATAAATGTCTAACAAATAATCAAATTTATACTATAACAATGATAATCTTTATTCAAAAACAGATAGCACAAAAATCCAAACAGTTCACATCCTTAGCTTCAAAAAGCCCAAACCTGAAATAATTAAAACAATGAGCTGCAAAACCCAGAAAGTAACCATTGTATGACGGATCCAAAATATTATATTCAATAAGTTCAAAAACTCTAAATTTCTAAATCGATCAAATAATTTTTAACAGAACAAAAATATTTTATTCCCACAATTCCAAATTATGGTCGCATTATGCATGTGACACGGCTCTATAATTCGATGATTCGATGGGGCCATTTTGCGCCCTCGTTAAGACAAACTTAACTAGGCATCTATTTGTTCCGGAACGTGCGTAGAACTAGTTCTATGTTCTATATATCACACTACCCAGTGATTGGGTTCTTAATTCGATGCATAATCTAAAACCGGGGGAATTGTAACAAAATTATTTTCTAAATTCTATTTTCGATATTACAACTTTTCAGAAATAAAATCGATCGAATATATATATTTCAAAAATAGAACAGATTTAATAATTTAAGTGAGCACCGAAAAGTCACTTACCTCAAAAGAGACAATAAACACGATAATGAACACGAACAGGCCCTAAATATAATTTAAATAAAAAAAGTAATTAATTAGTTATCTTGCACATGAACCAGACACGTAGTAAATTGTGATAATGCATGTACATAATGCATCTACATTAATTCTAATTAATGATTCATGGCAAGACTAACGTTGCTGACCAAATTAATGTTTAAATGGACACGGTAGATCATCACAAAAGGGTACATGTCAAACTTATGTTTATATTATTATAATTATTATTATAACAATAAACAAGTAATCATGATTTAAACATCACACGTGATCATAACTTAAATTAACACAGTGTGTGATTCTACTACTTACCTACTTAATCATATTTATAATTCCACATAGCACATTTAACAATAATTAATATAAATTTTTTAATGAAATTAAGAGAAATAATATTTAGTTAACAAACATAAAATATAATAATTTTTAAAATAGATATTACGAATTATTAGTTAAATCTATAATATGGAATTAATCTATTATATATCTTAGCGACTCGCGGACATCGGGATAAGATCCTCAAATAACAAAGTGATCATGTTATCAAATTACAAATCATGTCTTGTTATTAAATAAAAAGAAGTGCGACTGGACTCAATAATCAGTGTGGCTCATAACACTCGCATAATATATATGTATATACATATATGATAGCACATTAATTTAATTTTTAGCATGCACAGAACAACTATTGCATACATATTTTATAAACAAATATTGAATCATACAAAAATGGCAGACATATGATCATATATATCAAGTTCACATTAACGACCCATTAACCAAATAACATATAAACAGTACATGTATAGCTCAACTGGAAGCAAACATGTAAGCAAGAAGAGACGTACCTCTTGAAATGAATTTCTGTACAAATACTTTTATTATCTAATTGGGTTCTTATATAGGCACAAAACCTCAATTAATAAGGTATTTTGAAACTTGGTCCTAAAGTTTCTACAACTTCTCTAAGTAATTTTTAAAATTAAATTATTCTATACACATAAATACTAAATTGAAAAGATTTCGATTTTCTAAAATATTCTCACACTTCTTTTCACAAATAACAATCTTATCTCAAACTAAATAACTTGCACAAAAAGTTTTTAGAATATTCTAAATAAAAATATTATCTATTGTTATCTAAATAAAGTAATATCTAATATCTAATAAAAAGTAAAATAAAAAATCAGGGATTTTACAATATTATTTATTCGGCCTAAAACAAAATAATCACCAGAGCTAAAATAAAATATAAAACAAATTAAATATAATTACTTGGATTTGGTTGATATAACGAGTCTGAGACTTTTTTCTTTTTTTTTTTGAACAAAAAACCAATCTCATTACTCATTAACAAACATAAATTAAAAGAGCCTCCAACACATGTTGACGCGGAGGAGACAAAAATCTCAAGGTAGCTATTAGACTCACAAGGAATACGAGCTAATAAATGAGCTGACTTATTTTCTAATCGACTGACATGATAAACACTAACCATATTCTACTGATGCGGACCACTCTATTACACTCTTCAAAAATATGTCTGTTGGTTATAGGCCCAACAGGGCCCATTGAACGAAGACCCAATATGCGGTTAAGCTACTGGGCCGAAGGACCTCCAGGTCCGCGAAGCGAAGGCCCACGAAAGCCCAGACCAAGGCCCACTACTCGCAGACCATTGGACAGAACAAGGGACATAACGCCCCCTTTTCACTCCCTCCTTAATGATTTGTAACGGCTGGACATTCAAGGCAGAATTGGGTATAAAAACCCTTGTGAAGTAAGACAAAATATAGACACATTCTCTCGTAAACACTCTGCTTTTCTTGTATTATTACCCTATTCTTACAGCCAGATTCTGATTTTCACACCGGAGGTGAATCGGGGCTATAAACCCTCGCATTCTCTTCACTTTCGGGTACTGCCGAAGCCACCTTCAATCCAGCCGAAGCCGGTTCAAGTGACCGAAAGGATCTGGGCGTAACATTTGGCGCTGTCTGTGGGAAATACGAGAGTTACAAGTTGAGAACGAGACTATGACAGAAACAATTCATGAACATTCACCGCCGCCTGGTTTCACCGACAAAGGACGACCGTCCTCCCTAATCGAAGAGGACGGGGTTATTACGTTAACCCCTGAAGAACAGGCCTTACTCCTAAAGATCCGGGCAGAAAAGGCCGTGGAGAAGGGTAAGGCCAAAGTTGATCAAGTTGACAAGGAAGCGAAAGCGCGAGCCAAGAAAAGAGAAGCTGATGCGCTCCGGTTGAAGGCCCTGCAACTGCAAAGGGAGGAAATTGAACTGCAAGAACGAACCTTGAGGGAAGCGATGCGGGCCGACGAGACCGGCAGAGCGAATAAAGATACGTAGGGCGTATGACGAAGAAGATGAGGCTGACTCTGATTCGCATCCCCGAAGGAAGAGGGCTAAGCAACCTTACTCTTCTGATTCAGATGAGGAGCCCGATGGATCCCGCCTCAGGCTCTATCGCTTAGAGAAGGCCATGTTCGGTGATAGGAGGCCCGATCGAGAACCTGTTGTAACACAAGAGATTGAGCTGTACCGACCCCCTCCGGGTGAAGAGAGACAATTCCCCAAGATGAGCGAGTTCAACGGGAAGGGAGACCCCGAGGACCACTGTGAAAAGTATAAACTCCTGATGGTTGGGATGGGCCACAACGATATCATGCTGTGCAAAATGTTCAAGACTTATCTCAAAGGGTCTGCTTCGATGTGGTACAAATCCCTGAAACCTCGGTCCATCGGGTCTTACGAGTAGTTGAAGAGGAAATTCTTAAAGTACTACTCGCACCTATGCCGAAAGGCGAAGGATACCGAAGCCTTGGTCCACTGTCGGCAAAGGGCGAATGAAGAGCTGGGAGATTATCTCGCTCGGTTCAAGGAAGAAGCGGGGATGGTCACTAATCTGGATAAAATCAAAGCAATGGGCTTCCTAATGGCGGGGCTAGACCCCTATAAAGGTAAAAAGATTCGCTCATCTCTTTACGATTTTCCCCCAAAATCCCTAAATGATATATATGTAAGAGGTGAGAATATTCGCCGAAAGATGGAAAGTATTGGAGGATATAAAGAATCAAAAAGGGACGACAGATCAAAGCGAGCCGACATATATGAGGGCTCAAGATCAGGATCTGACCGGAGGGATAGCAGGAAAGAAGGAAGGAAAGAAACGGATCGTGGGGCCGAAGGACGTCGAGATAGAGATTCGGCCGTGTTCACTCCTTTGAATGTGCCGATCTCCAAGATTCTCCATGAGATAAAGGGCAAGCCAGAGTTTGTTCGCCCCGCCAAGATGAAGGTCCCAAACCACAAGAAAACCCCCGATAAACACTGCGACTATCACAGGGACAAGGGGCATAACACTGATGAATGCTATCACCTCAAAAAGCTCATTGAGCGCATGATCAAAGACGGCGAGCTTAATCAGTTCGTCCGAGATCTGAGAGATAGGTTGGGGTCGAAGGAGAACCAAGAGGAGGAAGTAGAGGCCGATGAGCCAGAGCGAAGGGACAGTATAAGGGGCGAAGTAAAAACTATATCCGGGGGAAGCATCCTGGATAAGGATAGCAAGACAGCGAAGAAGAAGTATGCCCGACAGGTGTACAATCTGTATCAATTCGGACAGGAAAAGCCCCACATGCCCATGACCTTCAGCACTGAAGATTACGAGGATGTCATTCGCCCGCACGAGGACCCTCTAATCATCAATCACATCATCGGGCAGAACAAGATATGGAAAGTGATGGTGGATACAGGCAGCTCGGCCAATATACTGTTCCACAAAACCTACTGCAAGAGGAACTTGGCGGGAGAGCAACTAGAGCCCTGTAACGAGGCCCCCCTTTACGCCATCGGAGGACATCCTATTCAGTTCGAAGGAACGATTACTCTTCCGGTCCTCCTGGGCAAGTTGTCGTATACCGTCGAGAAGCTGGTGAAGTTCTATGTGGTTCGGATTGAAAGCCCATACAATGCAATATTTGGCAGGCCCTTCTTATCAACCTTTGAAGCAGTGGAGTCTATACCCCACCTCAAACTCTAGTTCCCAACTAAAAAAGGGGTAGGAGAAATGAGGGGCGATCAGAAAACCGCCCGAATCATAATGCTCGAAGACCTTGAGAAGGATCAGGAATATGAAGGGCCAGATGGAACCGGGAAGAGGAAGCGGGCAGAATCCGAACCCAGCGGAAGCCGGGAAACATTGAACATCGAGCTGGAAAAATTTGGGGCTGATCTCTCGAGCCCAATTTCCGAACCCGCAGCAGATCTGAAGGCAAAAGTAATAGCTGTTATCTATCAATACCATGATGTGTTCACCTGGGGGCCAGAAGATATGCCCGGATTGGATCCCAAGATGGCAACGCACTGCTTGAATGTGCAGCCCGAGGCCAAGCCGGTAAAATAAAAAAAGAGGACATTTGCAGTCGCACGACAGAAGGTAATAGAAGCCAAAGTGGAAAAATTGTTAGAAGCCAAATTTATCGAGGAGATCGAGTATCCTGACTGGCTAGCCAATGTGGTGGTTGTGAAAAAGTCGAATGGGAAATGGAGGATGTGCGTGGATTACACGGATCTCAATAAGGCATGTCCGAAGGATCACTACCCCTTGCCTAACATCGACCAACTGATAGACGCAACGACAGGATATGAGGTACTTAGTTTTTTGGACGCTTTTTCTGGTTATCATCAAATTGCTATGAATGATAGGGATGTGCCCAAGACAGCGTTCATAAATCTGAAGGGGACTTATGCTTATATTAAAATGCCCTTCGGACTGAAGAACGCTGGAGCCACATTCCAGCGAATGGTGAACAAGGTCTTTAAAGAGCAGATCGGAAGGAACATGGAAGCATACGTGGATGATATGATAGTAAAATCACTATTCCAAGATCATGCCGAAGACTTAAAGGAATGCTTCGAAACACTCCGAAAGAACAACATGAGGATCAATCCGAACAAATGTACCTTCGGAGTCTCTAGTGGAAAGTTTCTCGGGTACATGGTCAGTGCCCGGGGAATAGAGGCGAACCCAGTAAAGATCGAAGCAGTAATCAATATGGAACCTCCCAAATGCATCAGAGATATACAGAAATTGACAGGCCGGCTCGCCGCCCTTCGGCGTTTTATTTCCCGGTCAGCCGAGAAAGCACTTCCCTTCTTCGCCGTGCTCAAAGGGTCAAAGAATTTTGAGTGGGGGCCCGAATGCCAAAAGGCGTTCGAAGAAGTAAACGAATATTTGACGAAGACACCACTCTTGATGAGGCCCGATCCGAATGAAACTCTTCAGCTTTATCTAGTTGTGTCCGACAGAACTCCGGGGCCCGTCCATGTGAAAAACTATGAAGGTAATCAACATCCCGTGTTCAACGTGTCCCATGTCCTCAAGGATGCGGAGACAGGGTACCCCAATGCCGAGAAATTCGCATATGGGTTGGTTATGGCCTCCCAAAAATTGCGACATTATCTCCAAGGTCGGACGGTCCAAGTTGTCACCAGCCAGCCTCTGAAGTAGATTTTGACTAGGCCCGAAGCCTCTGGAAGAGTCGTAGCATGGTCCATCGAACTCGGGGAATTCGATCTCGAGTACGTTCCCCGAACGGCAATTAAGGCCCAGGCTTTGGCCGACTTCATAGTTGAACGCACATTCTCGGGCCCGAAGGATCTTTCACATGATGAACAACTAATCCAGATCCCAGGAAAGTGGAAGCTTTTTATAGATGGGTCGGTAGCCGGAAAAAAGTGTGGGGCCGGCTTGATCCTCTCCATCCCTGAAGGATTTGAGATATGCCAAGCCATAAGGTTTGACTTCCCTTTTACAAATAATGAGGCCGAATATGAGGCCCTCCTCGCAGGCATGAAGCTGGCCTGAAGCCTTGAGGCGAAACACCTAAGGGCCTTCAGCGAGTCCATGTTGGTCGTGAAACACTTCACGGTGGAGTATGAACGAAGGGATCCCCGAAGGAAAGCCTATGCTGCCAAGGTACGTGATGCTTCTTTATCATTTGAAACCTTTGAACTAAGTGAAATTGGCAGAGAGAACAATTCTAGGGCAGATGCCCTTTCCAGGCTAGCTTCGGCCGAGACACAGAACTTAACTGGTTCTATTTACCTCACCGAAGCCAAGACGCCTTCGATCGAGAAGAAAGAATGTCGAGAAATTCACCAGGGGAGTGACTGGATGACCCCCCTCAGGAACTTTTTGGAAAAAGGCATTCTACCACCCGACCGAAAGGATGCGCTGTAAATTAAATACAGAGCATCGAACTACACAATAATCAATGGGTGAATGTATCGCCGATCAGTCAGTCAACCCCTTCTGCGCTGTTTGAACAACGAAGAACGGCAATAGGATTTGGAGGCAGTGCACGAAGGAATTTATGGCGAACACCTGGCTGGTCGGTCGCTCGCCTTTAAAATTCTCCGACAGGGATTCTTCTGGCCTACTCTGAGGGCCGACGCCAGCGACTATGCAAAAAGGTGTGTACAATGCCAGTTGTTCGCCACCGTCCCGAAACAGCCCCCAGAAGAAATGACCTCTGTACTAAGCCCAATTCCATTCGCTGTATGGGCCATGGACATAGTTGACATACTGCCCACTAGCACGAAGCAAGCGAAATACTGCATAATCACCATTGACTACATGACCAAATGGGTCGAAGCCCGTCCTCTATCAACCATAACCGAAGAAGCCGCAAAAAAGTTCTTCTTAGAACAGGTCATTCTCTGATTTGGCATTCCAAAAACATATATCTCAGATAATGGAACTCAGTTTATTGGAAACAAATTCCGAAAGTTTCTGCACCATTTCGGAATCGAACAGATGTTTAGCTCAGTCGCCCACCCGCAAGGAAATGGGGCAATCAAGGTAGCAAACAAAGTGATATTCTGAGGAATAAAAAAGAGGTTGGGCGAGGCAAAAGGAAGATGGGCGGAAGAACTCCCTTGGATCTTATGGGCCTACCGAACCACCCCCCGGACATCAACGGGAGAAACTCCTTTTAGAATGGCCTATGGAACCGAGGCCCTAGTTCCTGTTGAAGTGGGCTTGAAATCGTACCGAACTGAGACCTACAATGTGGAAACTAATAGCTTCGGGTTGAAGGCGAATGTAGACTTACTGGAGGAAGAGAGAGAAGCCGCACATCAAAGGAACATGAGGTATTTACTACAAGCGGCACAACACTACGACTCCAATGTGAAGAAAAGGTCCTTCGGAGTAGGAGACCTAGTCCTAAGAGAGTTGGTCGCATCCATGCCGGCCAAACAAGGAAAGCTTCAGCCTAACTGGGAAGGGCCCTATAAGGTGATCGAGGTCGTTCGTCCTGGAACCTATAAGCTTGAAACATTGTCAGGCGAAGCAATCAAAAACTATTGACACGCCAGTCACCTTCGAAAATTTTATCAGTAAGAAATTTCTTAAAAGTTTGTATTTGAATTATATGTGAAGAATGTAAACAATTTGACTAAATAAAGAGGCATTTCCTGTCAAATTTCTTTATTTATACGTGTTGTGGCCGCCCGAGTATTATCTGAGGGCGATCCCGAAGAAGATAAACCCCTCGGCCGCCGCCCTTGTCTAATTTGTTAATTGAAAGATATAAGGAGCAATCGCCCAAAACTCGAACATCACTACACTATTATGACAATTTGAAATTGGTAAACGTGAATTAAGGGCCTTAAGGGGCAATCCTGGGATAACGCCCTATCATTCGTCTTCCCTTAATCATTATTAAAAAGGCCTAAGGAACCCCTGTTCTGGGGTGATCAAAAGAAGAACATGGTCCTTCGGCCTCAATCAGGTAAAAATTAAACCCAAAACCAGGTTTAGGGGCGATCCCGAAGAAGACCTCCACTTGGACGAACGAACCATGACCTGCTGATCTAGGGGCAATCGCTGCAAGATCAGCACCCCTGTTCCTTCGCCTAAATTCAGTAAAAGGATTAACAGCCCGAACTCACCTTCGACCTTTAACCCTTGGGGCCGTAGGGGGTAGTAAGGCAGCAATTCATTAAGGTCATTAAGGCGAATGAATAAGCCAAAGATACGATTCATTTTTCATATTAAAATTGTTAAAATTGTTGAGGCAGAAAGCCGAAGATACAATTCATTAAGATCGTTAAGGCGAATGAATAAGCCGAAGATACGACTCATTTTATTCAAATTATTAAAATTGTTAAGGCGAAAGAAGCCAAAGATACAATTCGATAAGTTCGTTAAGGCAAATGAATAAGCCGAAGATACGATTCATTTTATTCAAATTTATTACGGTGAAAGAAGCCAAAGATACAATTCATTTTGTTAAAGATTGTTAAGGCGAATGAAGCCAAAGATATAATTCATTTTCGTTAAGGCATCAATAACGCCAAAGAGACGATTCGTTTTAATTATTAAGGTGGATGAAGCCAAAGATACAACAATTAAATACAGTTGGACAATGCTGATGAAAAACAAAAGATGCATTAAAATATAAAACCCCAAAGGCTAGTTAAATTACAAAAGCCCGAAGGCAAGAGTACTAATTACAAATACCAATTACAAAGAGTACCGATTACAAAAAATAGAAATACAAGAAGACGAACGAAGAATGTCAGTGCAAGAGTTGGGTACGACCATGGAAACACCAATGGCAAACTTCACAACAAGATCATCTTCAGTCATGTCAAGCACCTCAGTGCTGAAGGCTTAGGCTTGAGGGTCTTCATCTGAGATCTCTTCATCTTCGCCGGAGGAGACAGGAGGGACTTCGACTGCTGGACAGCCGATAGGATCCGCCAGGCTGTCGTCCATCAACTGCTTATAATCCCAGTTCAGGCCATGGGCCTTCTCCAAGACATAGTCATCGCCGAACTGGAAGCAGCGCTCCTCCGTCAGGTCCAGCTGTTTCTGCTTCTTCCGAAGCTCCTTTCGGGACCTCTTCAGCTGGACGTTCCGGTGGGAGATCCTCCGGTACGCCCTCTCCAGTTCAGTCTCCAGCCGAGATCTGTCCTCCTTTAGCGCGGTGGCCTCGACCTCGTTCAGGGCTTTCACCCTTACGAGTTCCTCCTCGGCCGCTGTGGCCCTCCTCTCCAACTCCTTCACCTCGGCCATCCGAGTCTCCATGTCCTTAACCTTATCCTCCACGACTGCGGCCCAAGGGGCAACCTGCAAAAGGACGACAAAAATATTACTAAAAGGTACCGAAAGGAAAAAGATGGACAAAAAAATAGAAAGATTAAAAAATGTACCAGGGACAGGAAGGACAGAAGCTCCGTACAGGCCTCGGTAGCAGAGGCCGAAGCAAAGGTCGGAAGATCGACCGGAAGCTGGGGGCCATGGCATAGGTCCGAAGCCACCTCCTTCGTGGATTGCCGGGCTGGATACACAGTATGGTCGGACGTGAGCACGCCCCACCCTGGGAGATAAGAGCGCACAATCCCCTCTTTGCACCGGGTCCTCTTGGAAGGCTTTCCCTCTCCCATGTACTCCAGATCGTCCCCCTCCTCGGCCTCAGAAGCCGCATGAGATTGGCGGGGCGACGGAGCTTTCTCGGTCTGAGCCCTCTCGCATGTGCCCTTCGAAGGATCTGGCGTAGCCCCCTGATCGGCGACCTTCTTCGCCGCCTCCTCCGCCGCCTTCTTCTCGGCTGCCCTGGCATTTTTCCTCTCGATCAAAGCCTTCCTTGAAGACACTGAAATATGAAGGGGAAACAAGTCAGTCCAAGCATATATAATCGAATGCATAACAAGAAAAAGCAAATAACCAAGTGCTGGGACAAAACTAAAGAAAAAACAAAGGAAGAAGTTTTGTTACCCTCACCCCACAAGCTGAAGAGCCAGTCCTTGTCCCAAAACTCTCCAGGACCCAGCTTCTTCACATTGACGTCCACCAACGCCGTGTAATTTTCCTTCTCCTCCAAGGTCAAGCTCGGCATGAGAAGCAGCGCGGGATTCACATCTCGCCAAACCGACATAGCCGCCAACCTTGGACCACTCACATAACACCAATGAGTGTGAGTGGATTTATTGTTCGAATTGGTCACCGTCCAGTCAGGTCGCCCTGCTCGACGGGCGATGGTGTAAAAACCAGGACTCTTCGGATTCTTCTGAAAATGATAATGGTACCAGAATAGGCGAGTGATGGGTGCGATCCCAGCGTGAAGACACCTGTTCTGGAAACAGTTAATATGGATGAACCCGTTCGGGTCCATCTATCTGAGGGCGATGTCCATCTGGAAGAAAAGGTGCTTGATCAGCTTCAACGGTGACACCCTCAAGCCACACTTGAAGGCCGCCTCCGAAACCCCTACGGCGCAGCCTCCATATCCATCCGGCACCCCGGGAGTATCGTAGATCCTTTCACCCTCCCTCGGCGTGTACAGCGAACAAAGCCCTCGAGGGACATAGTAATCATCATACATCTGAACTACGCATCCCTTCGTCAGTTCGGATCGATTATTGGCTGCGGGATAGTCAGCATCCGAACATATAGGGCCCGTCCCGTCCGCTCGGGGTGAATAGAAGACGTTCCCACCAAGCTGTTCGACAAGGGGTCCCAAGAATCTGGGGGACGGTTTGCTCGGTCCATGTCCCTGTATCAGGAAGAGAGAGACATTAGTCCATGTACTCGGATTAGCAGACATAAAAGAAAAAATAAAAACCCGAGTACACGTCCCAGGACCGAACGAACCAGAACCCCGGAGGCGGTTTCCGAAGGCTGCTCCTGAGGCAAGCCCTCCTGAAGGATGTTCTTGCCTACAGAACCTTTCGTAAACATCTCACTCCAGACCACATGTTTATGCCCTGGGTCGGCTCCCGAAAGACGTTCTAAAACCAAGAAATTTCGAAGAACGTTCTTGGTCAGAAAATGCCTCGCATTCCATCTTTAAACCCGTGGGGCCCCCTCAAAGTGGTAAAACCCGGAAAAACTTCTATTACCTACCCAAAAACCCCAAACTAATACAATGGCACACGCACAAAACCCAGAAAAATCCCATGAACCCAGAACAAAACCACTAAGTCCACATGCAAACATCCTAAAACACAGAAAACTGGCATGCAAATTCAAAACTGGAAAACAAGAAAAGGGACTTACTTATTTGGAGGTGTTCTTGGATTGAAATGGGATAATATGGGAAGACGGAGTTGCTGTTGCCCGTGGTTGGAAGATTCGCCGCAATTTGTCACTGTGTATGGAGGAGTTAAAGTGATAAAAAGAAAATGAAATGCACAAATGGGCTTATATAGGCGCCTAAAATAAATTCAGATAGCGACGTTTGGGGGTTTTTGAAATGGATGTCCCAGATCAAAACGGTTGATATTCAACGGCTGAGATTGAGCCATGGAACGGCGTGCCAACAGCTGTCACATTAATGCACTGCAAGTCCCCACAAGCTTGCCACGTGTACGACCGAAGATCGAGGTGGAACTGAAGCGATCGCCCTAGGGTTTCTTCACCCCAATATGGGCCGAGACCGGTGTCCGTCGGCCGGCCCAAAGGCCCAACTGAAGGACAGGGACATGTTGGTTATAGGCCCAACATGGCCCATTGAACGAAGGCCCAATATGCGGTTAAGCTACTGGGCCGAAGGACCTCCAGGGCCGCGAAGTGAAGGCCCACGAAAGCCCAGGTCAAGGCCCACTACTCGCAGACTGTTGGACAGAACAAGGGACATAACGCCCCATTTTCACTCTCTCCTTAATGATTTGTAACGGTTGGACATTCAAGGCAGAATTGGGTATAAAAACCCTTGTAAAGTAAGACAAAACATAGACACATTCTCTCGTAAACACTCTACTTTTCTTGTATTATTACCCTATTCTTACAGCCAGATTCTGATTCTCACACCGGAGATGAATCGGGGGTAC
This sequence comes from Apium graveolens, assembly GCF_009905375.1. NCBI lineage: Eukaryota > Viridiplantae > Streptophyta > Magnoliopsida > Apiales > Apiaceae > Apium > Apium graveolens. The sequence goes on along the minus strand of NC_133657.1, from coordinate 25,726,554 downwards.
AAACCCCCGCATTCTCTTCACTTTCAAGTACTGCCGAAGCCACCTTCAATCCAGCCGAAGCCGGTTCAAGCGACCGAAAGGATCTGGGCATAACAATGTCCAACCTCGAGCTGGTAGTGAGAGTCTCCAATGATAGCATGAATTGCAACAAGAGAGTCCGTTTCAATGTCTACATTTACTTCTGTCTTCTTTTTAATCCAAGCCAAAGCTTGAAGAATGCCCACTGCTTTAGCTTCAAGGACAGATACTTCTCTCCCAAAATTCATCACTCTTCCCTCAATGAAGTCACCCTGATGATCTTGAAGAAACATACCCACAGCAAATGAGGAGTCCCCTTGAATAAATGATGCGTCTACATTTAACTTTAAATCTCCAGCTGCTGGTGCAACCCATTTTGTTCGAATTTTCTGATTGCTTATACCATGAGCAGGTTGCATAGATTTAATTTAACCTTTTGCTGCTTTCCATTCCTCTAACTGTTTCTTGTTCCATTCTATCGTAAATTGAGCTAACACTACTTTATTTTCCTAAACCTTTTTATTTCGGAAAAACTAAATTCCCCACAACGTCATAGCAATTATGGACAGCTCCTTATAATATAAGTATCACCACTAAGCCTTTCTAGAAGCCAGCTGGATGCATCTTCAACCTGCTACATAATATATTGAAGCCGCATCTCGTGCCAACAATTCGAAGCAAAAACCACAATCAAAGAACACATGAAGAAAGTGCTCGACGTCACCAGTGCATATAGCACAACACAGGGGGATGTTTGAGCTTCACTTCTGCAAAAGAGCACAGACAAGGAAATTATTTCTACAGAAGCGCCAAAGAAAATATTTGACTTTCAACGGAATGTTCAAGTTCCAAAAATGCTTCCAACCTGCAGACTGGTGTACTTGAGACTGAGATGAAGAGTTCTCCTGCCACATGTGATAAACACACTTTACTGAATAGCACACATTCTTGTTAAACTCCCAAGCCATCCGATCCTTGGTATCATATTGAGGAATACGTGTCTGCAAGATGATTGTAGTATCAGTGCTAGAAAAAATTCTTTGCACCTTTTCCTCATCCCATATAAGTAGATTAGGTTTAAATAGGTGACATACTTTGATGTCTCTGCATAACTCCCTTCCCACACAATCCACCCTAAAGTTATGCTTCTTGAGTAGCCATGGATTAGAGCCAGCATTTATAGTCTTTCCACTACCAAGAACCCATGTATAACCCTTCTTTATCTCCTCCTTCGCAGCCTAGATTCCTGACCATATAAAGCTACTACCCCTTGTTCTATTGTTAAACACCCAAGCCAGCCGATCCTTGGTATCATATTGAGGAATACTCGTCTGCAAGATGATTGCAATATCAGTTCCAGAAAAAATGCTTTGCACCTTTTTCCTCATCCCATTCAAGTAGATTAGGTTTAAACATGCGACATACTTTGATGTCTCTGCACAACTCCCTTCCCACACTATCTACCATAAAGTTATGCTTTTTCAATAACCATAAATCAGAGCCAACATTTATAGTCTTTCCATTACCAAGAACCCATTTATAACCCTTCTTTATCTCCTCTTTCGCAGCCTAGATTCCTGACCATATAATACTACCCTCTGTTCTATCAACATCTAGAATATTACTATCTGGAAAGTATTTCGCTTTAAACACATGAGCAATAAGTGTCCCTGGTTTGTGCATAAAATTCCAGATGTGTTTTCCAAGCATAGCAATATTATAACCATAAATACTACGGAATCCCTATCCCCCTCTTGACTTGGCCATATTCATTCTATCCCAAGAGAGCCAGTGAATGACTTTTAAACTACTCGATTTAGATTTCCACCAAAACTTATTCATTAAACATTCAATCTCCTTGCATAGAGTCTTAGGCAACATAAAGCATGGCATTGTATACGAGGGTATGGTTTGAGCCACACTCTTAATTAGTACAACTTTACCTGCATGAGAGAGAAGCTTATCACTCCAATTCTTTATATTCTTCTCCACTTTTTCTTTGACAAAATTAAACACATATTCTTTTGATCTTCCTACTAGCGAAAGCAAGCCCGGATATTTGCTTTTTGTAAGGTCATTCCACACACTTAGCCCCTGTTTGGTCGGAAGAAAATAGAGGGGAGGGGAGGGGAGGGTTTCTGTAATAAAAAATGTGTTTGGTTCATATTTTTAGAGGGGAGGGAAGGGAAATGAAGGGGCCTAAAATCCCTTATGGGTCTTATTTTGTTTCCTCCCAATTTGGGGTTTTTTTTAGGGGAGAAATTTTATTGACAAAAATAACCTTACACCTTCTTAACACTTACATATATCCTAAAGGACTTATATGTAATTTTAATTATAAACCCCTCCCTTCCCCTCCTGTACCAAACATAAAAATAAGTTAATTCCCCTCCCCTCCCTTCAACCAAATAGAATTAATATTACATCTTTTCCCTCCCCTCCCTTCTATTAAAATTCCTCCCCTTCCCTCCCTTCTGTTGAACCAAACACAACGTTAGAATGTCAGAGATCTATTGCTGTTTGTCCTGTCTAACATTTGAGCTGAAAAAAATTCCAATTTTTGAAAATTTACAGCTTTCCCGGACATCAACTCATAAGAATTAAGAATCTTCTTAATTTTATTAGCTTCAGTGTTATTTTCTCGGAAAACAGGAAACTATCATCTAGCAAAAAACAGATGAGTCACTGGAGGGGCGTTATGAGTGACCTTGCATCCATGAATCTAATCGTTCAGTTCTGTCATTTTTAGAGATTTTGATAGACCATCCACACATAATAACAAAAAATACGGAGATACAAGATCTTCCGGGCACAAGCCCCGTTTTGGAATAATTGGACCAATTTGAGATCCATTGAAACAAACATTATATTGTACTGTGCTTACACATAACATCATCCACTGAATCTACTTTGCATAGAATCTCATTTGCTACATTCTCCTCTTCAAGTAAAGCCAGTCTACACGATCATATGCTTTGCTAATGTCCAATTTCAAAGCAACTTCACCTTCAGACCCTGAGTGTTTCCTTTGCATATAGTGAATGACTTCAAAAGCCACCAATATTAGGAGTTGCCCCACATCGTTTGTGGGAGGGGCAGTTTGCTAGAATATAAGCAGCCAGACAACTCCAATTAGTATGAGGCCTTTTGGGAGGTGCCCAAAAACAAACCCGTGCGGGCTCGGCCCAAAGCGGACAATATCATACTAATGTGGAGTTAGGCATGCTCAGCAAGCCCAACAAGTGGTATCAGAGCTTCAGGTTATGACGGTCCATAACAATCTCACGTGGGCTCCAGAATGGACCTAGGAAGAGGCAGATGGGCTTGCCCCAGAATGGGCTCAAGGAAAAGGCAGACGGGCCTTCCAGTATGGGCCTAGGGGGAGCAGATAGCCAGATGGACTTTCAGTATGGGTCGAGGGGGAGCCTGGTCACACTGAAGGAGGCAGAATCGACAGGTGTCGGGCCCGATGTGTGAAGGGGGAGATTGTTAGGAGTTGTCTGGCTACTTATATTCTAGCAAACTTTTGGGTCACTCCCAAGCCTATCTGCCTCTTTCTAGGTCCATTCTAGAGCCCACGTAAGATTGTTATGGATTTTTGGACACCTCTCAAAAGGCCTCATACTAATTGGAGTTGTCTGGCTGCTTATATTCTAGCAAACTGCCCCTCCCACAAACGATGTGGGACAACTCCTAACAACCAAGACATTATCTGAAATGTTTCATCCCGGTACAAACGCTGATTAATTCTCAGAAATAACCACAAGCAAGATCAACTTTAATCTGTTAGCAAGTACTTTGGTAACGATTTTATATAATACATTACAGAGAGCAATAGGGCATAACTACTTCATGCATTCTGCATTTTCTTTCTTCGGAAATAACACAATATTCATGTCATTTAGCTCAGTTGGAAAACTACAATCCCTTAGCGATTTCTTGCAATAATCATAAATTTCTCGACCCAAACTAGACCAAAAATGCTGAAAAAATGCTGAATTTAAGCCATCCGGTCTAAACAATTTATCCGGACGCATTTTCTTAATTGCAACTATAAATTCCTCGAAGGTGAAATTTGTAACTAAAGCCCTATTATGCTCATCTGTGACACTAACTTCAGCATTGTCATTCTCATATAAACTGCCCTGTCTTGCTTCAGGAAAAACCGACTTAAAATATTCCACCACAATCTTACTCATTCTTTCATTATCAGTGACAATCTCTCCCTCACCTGTTCTTAGCCAAATAATACAATTAGATCTCTTACGAGCGGATGCATATGCATGAAATAGTTTTGAGTTTTAATCTCCTTCAGCCAGCCAGTAAACCTTTTCTCTCTGCTTCCTATAAATCTCCTCATTGAAAAGTAGATCATTAAGCTTATCACGTTATAAAAAATATCTATTAATGCCATCATCATCAGACCTCTCACACAACTTATTTAAAACCTCCTTTTGTTTGCTAAATTTGTCCTCGAACTTATGAAAAAATTACGCCCCCGCTTCGCCATATAAGAGAAAACAGATAGGAGTTTTGGAAGGAGATGAATGCTCGACAAATTCTTCCAATAGTCTTTGGTTTCCTTATGAAAGTACGGTTCTTTAAGCCATATATTCTCGAACTTGAAACAAAACTGTTACTTTGTTACTGAGACATTGCATGACTCTAATTTAATAGAATCATGATCCGAGCAAATTGTATGATGAACTGTGAGCTTGCATAAAAAAACCGGTGCCACCAAGACCTCGAAGCAAATGCACGGTCAAGACGCTCTCTATCCCAATTAACATTACCCTTGCTTCTCTCCCAGGTAAAACTCCACCCATGTAAACTTAAATCAGTTAAAGAAGCGTCTTCAATAGCCTTCTTGAAGCCATTCATAAGATAAGATATTGAGGATGATAAATGATAGGGTATAGTAACCTGCTTAGGACCCAACCCGGATCTAAGAGATAATAGGCTCAATTAATTGACCAAGACCCCCCTCACTCAGTGCAATCAAGTGGGGAGGCCCAGGCTCAGGACCAGCCCAAGACCTGGGTCATCTCCCAGCCAGGATCCAACCCATGACCTGGATCATCTCCCAACCAGAGTCCAGCCCATGACCTGGATTATCTCCTAGCCAGGGTCCAGCCCATGACCTGGATCATCTCTTAACCAGGGTCCGGCCCATGACCTGGATCACCTGCCTACCTGGATCCAGCCCAGAACCAGGATCACCCTGAGGGGGGGGGGGGTCCCAGCAATCACATGCACACTCCATAACCCGCCAAGGAAGGGTACGTGGGCACGTGACGGTTACAGCTATCAATAACCAACATATCAGACAAACGCGGCGCGTGTCAGAGTACCGTTAGGACACCTTGAAGGTGGTCTTCACCTGGACACGTGTACGCAATCCACCCAAGCCAGGCGTCCTCCGCCCCCAGCGACCAACGACCCTGATCTAGAGGTACCAACCCCTAAACCCTACCTTTGGGCTATATATACCCCTAAAGATGAAGGGTTTAGGGGTAGACACATTTTCATTACACACACTCTATATACACAGCTATACACACACAGCCTCCCTTGTCCTCTCTATCTTTATCTTCCCCAACCAGACTCTTATTCTCACACCGAAGGCGCCGTGGGGACAAAACCCCCCTCCAGTGTTGTTTTACAGATACCCAACAGCAGCTGCACCCCGCTCTCAAAATGAAGGTCCAGGCACGGCGTCGGAGGAGCCGCCCTGCTCACCGGAGTTATCATTTGGCGCTAGAAGGAGGGGGCTCCATCCTTGGATCTCGGTGCCCCTGGATTCACTTTCATCAACAAGCTCTTAAGAGAGTCCACATCTTAAACCTATAAGAACACAAGCAACCATATCCTCTCTTGAATATGAATGTTATTCATTTAAACCACGTTTGTGTGAGCTCATTACTTTAGGCCACATTTGTGTGAGCCCGTTCTCGTTTGTTAGTTTTGATTGTTTGGAGTTTGATAGTCTTGATAGTCTTAAAGCTTTGGGTTTGATAGTTTTGATAGTTTTAAAACCTAGATCTACTTTGGTTTGCATATTGTCTTTGTGCTTTAGAGCTTGCTGTTCTTGTTCAGTAATATTGTTAGCAAAACCCAGAAAGTTTGTTTGGTTTTATTCTGGAATTTTTTTGCTATCTCCATAAAAGCAACCTTAGATCCACATTTTTAGCCTCAAATCTTGGTCAGTTGTTTGTACACTTGTGGTAATGGCAAGAGCAGGAAAGAGTACGGTTGGTAGGCCCTCCGCCAGTACCCAGGTTCAGGATCAGGACCACTCTCAGGCTCAAGAACCTGGGGGATACCGAGAGACCCTCCAGGAGCAACCATTGACACAGATAGTAGCACCCCGGGATGCCAGGAACGTCATCGAGCTCAATCAGTATAAGTATATAAATGTTCCAGTGGCAGAGGAGCATATGGCCAACTTAATAAGCCATGAACTAGCTGAAGCAATCAGGCTCTACAGAGATTAACAAGCCCGGGCTCAGATAGAATATGAGCAAGAGGATGATCAGGAAGAGTCCGGGGATTCTCAGCAATCTAGGAGATCTGTCTTCGACAGAATTTGAGCTAAGGCAAAAAAGAATCAAAAAGAGCCTAGTAAGAAAGAGACAGAAGCAACCAGAAAGAAGAAGTTGGAAGAAATGAGGGAATAGATAAGAAGAGAAGAAGAGGTAAAGCTTGAGCTAAAGATTCAGAAAAGAATGCAGCTGGAAGAGGAGAGGCTCATAGCTAAGAAAAAGGTAAAAGGGCCCGGAGGGACCCCACCCCTGAGGTCATTTCTGATGACGATGAGAAGGGCCAGAAGGATCTGAAAGATATGATTTATGAGCTCCAACGAAAGATGGAAAAAGATTCTAGATTGGAACTTAGGGAGACTCTGACACCCTTCAGTCACTCCCTAGAAGCCATCCCTCGACAGAAAAATCTCAAGCATTACAACTTTGATTCTTTTGATGGGTTGGGGGATCCAGAAGAGCACCTAAATTATTTCGAACAAATAGCCCAAATATATTACTACAATGACTTAACAAAGTCCAAGTTCTTCGCCTCGACCCTCAAAGGAGGGGCTCAAAGATGGTTCAGCAGGATCCCCTCACAAAGCATCCACTCCTGGAAAGAGTTCAGAGGAGCCCTCCTTAGAAGATTCAGAGCCAATAAAACACACGAAATGCACATGTGTCACCTGGAAATAATCCGACAATACGATAACGAAGCACTCTCAACTTATATGCGGAGATTCCAGGAAGCAATCAATAAAGTCTTGAATCTTGATGAGAGGGAGGCTCTAAGCATATTTCGAAGGAACCTGGATCCGGAAAACAATGAAAGATACATTGTAGAGTTGATAAACAAAGAGCCACAAAGCCTAGCTGCTGCCTACTCTATGGCAGCCAAGTTCATAAAGGAAACGGACGTCCTCCAGGCAATGAGGATGACTTGGAATGGAAGATCCAGGAACAAAACTTCTGATGACCGACCGAAAGGGGGTTACCATCAGGAAAAGAAGTTCAAACAAAGCCAACAAGCCCAACAGACCAATGTGGTGCAAAACACTCCAATATTTCAAAGACTGGGTCCTAAGACAGAATCTAAAAGCGATCCTGGTCCACCTAGGCAAGCCAGAGAGCCTAGGCAAGAGCCAGACTGGACACCACTGAACAGGACCGGGAAGAGATATTAAAGGAGATCAAGGGAAAGCCATTCTATTACCCACTGAAGCCCATGCAGATTCCCCCAGAGAGCAGGCCTTACAACAGACAATGCGACTATCATGAAACCCATGGGCATAAAACTGAAAATTGTCTCTCTCTCAAATACTTCATTGAAGACCAAGTCAAGAAGGGTAACCTGAATCAATACATCTCCCGGGATACAAATCAGAAGGAGAACAAACCAAGGAGAGGAACAAATGTAGTAAATGTGGTCCTAGGGGGTCCCACTCTCCCCCTAGGAGCCCAGGCTCAGGAGATGAAGTACTCTCCATCCAATCCTACCCGGAGATGGTAATCTCATTCAGCAGCAAGGATTACGAAGGGGTCAACCCGAATAACAATAAAGCTTTAGGAGAATGCTGATAGACAACGGCTCTTCAGTAAACATATTATTCAAGCATACTGTGGACCGGATGAAACTAGGGAGCGCGCACTCAAATGAATGCCTAGAGGACCCTCTACATGGGTTTGGGAATAACTTGGTCCCGATCCTGGGAACCTTATACTTGCCAGTGATATTTGGATCGGCCCTAAACCAAGTCACCCATGTCATAAAATTCTACGTGATCAACACTCCTTCATCCTACAACGGAATAATTGGACGCTCAGCTCTGACCAGGATACAAGCAATCACCTCCATATCACACTTGAAGATCAAATTCCCAACTCCAACGGGGATATGAGAAGTTAAGGGAGACTATATGGTCGCAGAAAGATGCTATAGCCAGGCCCTAGTCATGGCTGAAACTCACCAAGATAATAAGAGGAAGGCTGTAGTCCTTCGCAAACAGTAAAACATTAAGAAACATCGCCCCCGCTCAAGGGATGATGCGAGAAAAGAAGTCCAGATTATAGAATCCATCCCGGATCCAAAAGCAACCAAGCCAATCTCGAAAGAGAAAAAAAGCAACCAAGTCACAGCAGAGATTGAATTGAGCCCAGGCCTCAGCAAGGGCAACCCTACTGTGCAGGCAACCAACCCCGAAACAAATGAAGTATGGGAAAGCAACCAAAAAGAAATGACAGCCCAGGGTTAGCTCTTTATGAAGAAGAATACAGATGCATGGATCTAACAGTTGGTATCAAACATGGATCAAGCCAAGATTGAGGTTGCAGTAGAAACAGAAACAATTCTGATCAATGCAAGCAATCATCCTAAGGAGGTAAAAATAGGATCCGGACTCGAAGCTACCTTCAGAGAAGACCTGGTATCATTACTCCGAGGGTACTCCGAGATATTCGCCTGGGGCCCAAGAGACATGCCCGGGTTGGATGGATCCATAGCAATGCATAGCTTGGATGTCAACCCCGAGAGGAAACCAGTTAAGCAGAAGAGAAGAAATTTTGCCCCAAAGAGGCAGAATGCAATAGATGAAGAGGTTGAGAAACTACTGAAAGCTAAGATCATATGCGAGGTTAAGTACCCGGAATGGTTGGCAAATGTTGTGATGGTGAAAAAGGCAAACGGGAAATGGAGAATGTGTGTCAACTACACCGACTTGAATAGTGCATGCCCCAAAGATCCTTATCCCTTGCCAAATATTGGTCAATTGATTGACGCCACATCCGGGCACGTCATGCTGAGTTTCATGGACGCCTACTCGGGGTACAACCAGATCAAAATGAATCTGAAAGATATCCTGAAGACAACCTTCATCACCCACAAGACGGTCTATGCCTATGTAATGCTGCCTTTCAGATTGACTAATGCAGGAATAACCTACCAGAAATCAATGAATAAAATATTCAAAGACCAGTTTGGAAGGAAATGACGATATGATTGCAAAGTCCACAAGCATCCCCCATCACATAAGAGACCTAAGAGAATGCTTTGACAACTTAAGGAAATACTCACTCAGGCTCAATCCAGAAAAGTGCACATTCGGAGTAGAGGCAGGAAAATTCCTTGGATTTATGATCATCAACCGGGGAATTGAAGCCAACCCAGAAAAGATAAAGGCGATCCAGGAGATGAAGCCTCCTAGGACCCAGAAGGATGTGCAGAAGCTAGCAGGGTCACTGGCAGCACTTAGAAGATTCATCTCAAAGCTAGCTGAGAGATGCCTACCCTTCTTTGATCTATTGAAAGGGGCAACCAACAAGAGAGAAGTTAATTGGAGCCCGGAATGCCAAAGCGTATTTGAATAAATTAAAAGGTACCTCTCCCAGCCTCCTGTATTAACCAAAGCCCAACTCGGGAAGCCCCTTTTCCTCTACCTATCAGCAGGGGCCCTTGAAATTAGAGCAGCGCTGATCAGGGAAGAGAATGGCAAACAATAACCAGTTTACTATGTGAGCCAAGTGCTAAAAGATGCGGAGACCCGATACCCAAGGCTAGAAAAGTTTGCTTTTTCCTTGGTCACAGTATCCAGGAAGCTCAGACATTACTTCCAAGGAAGGGAGATCTGGGTTGTAACTAACCAACCCTTAAGGAAGATAATACACAAGCCAGACATCTCAGGAAGGTTGGTAAATTGGGAAGTTGAGCTAATCCAATTCAACTTGAGTTTCATCCCAAGAACAGCAATCAAAGCCCATACGTTGGCCGACTTCATAATAGAGTGCAACTTCCCGGAAGATGAGCCTAGGCCCATGAGCATTGACCCAAAGAGCAACAATGATGATAACCCGGGAGCCTGGGCTCTCAAAGTTGATGGATCCTCAACAAATAAAAGGTCAGGAGCAGGGCTCATTCTAAAGAGCCCAAAAGGCTTCACAATTCAAACTGCCATCTCCTTCGGCTTTGCAGCAACCAACAACCAGGTAGAGTATGAAGCACTGATAGCAGGATTAAAGCTAGCAAAAACCCTCAGAATCCAGGACCTCAAAATCTATAGCGACTCCCAGATCGTAGTAAAGCAAACAAACGGCGAGTACATAGGCAAGGATCCAGTTCTAGCCAAGTACCAGGCCCTGGTCCAGAGCTACCTTGCCTTAATACCAAGAAGCCAAGTTCAACAGATCTCCCGAGAAGAAAACTCAGAAGCCGATACACTATCCAAACTGGTTCAGAATTTAACAGACCTGGATTGTTCTGTTTACTTCGAACAACTATAGAAGCCAAGTAAAGAATCCGAAGAGGTCATGGAGATAGATAACAGCCCGAATTGGATGACTCCGTTTATCAACTACTTGGAGAAGGGAGAGCTCCCTGAAGACAAAGGGAAGACTCAAAGGTTAAAAGCCAAAGCAACAAAATTCTTCATTGAAGAGGGGATACTCTATCGACGGACTTTCTCATCACCCATCCTGAAGTGCATTGGCCCAGGGGAGGCAAAGTATTTTCTGATGGAAGTTCACGAAGGGATATGCGGGGATCACATGTCCGCAAAGGCACTAGCTCATAACATCATAAGATAAGGGTACGACTGGCCAACTATTCACATGGATACAATAGAGTTTGTGAAAAATACAAGGAATGTCAACTCTTCAGCAATGTGCCCCGGATCAGCCCAGTCCTACCCTCATCAGTCCTATCTCCAATCCCCTTTGCCGTTTGGGGGATAGATATCATGGGACCCTTCCCCCGGGCCAGAGGAGACCTGAGATACCTACCTGTCTCAGTTAACTACATGACTAATTGGGCGGAAGCAAAGGCAATACGGACGATAAACCAACAGGATTGCATAAAATTCATGGATAACATATTGATGAGATTCGGAGTCCCAAAAGTACTGGTCTCAGATAACGGGACACAGTTTTTTGGTTCAGAGTTTAAATCCTACCTCCAGGACCGGGGTATCAAGCACAAAAAATCATCAATAGCCTACCCTTAAGGAAATGGACAAGTTAAAGTAACAAACCGGATCCTTCACTGTGGAATCGAGAAGAGATTCAGAGAAAGCAAAAGCAAATGGCCGGAAGAATTGCCAAATGTACTATGGGCCTACAAAACAAGTCCCCGCACAAGCACAGGGGATACGCCCTTCAAACTGGCTTATGGAAATGAAGCAATGTTGCCCATCGAGGTAGGAGCCCCCTCTCACCGAGCAATCAACTTTGATGAGGTAGCCAACGAGGAGGGGCTCAGGACAAACATTGAGCTAATAGACGAGGTCCAAGACCAGGCTATTGCAAGGATGGAAAAGTACAAGGAAAAAACTAAAGAGCACTTTAGCAAGAAGTCCCGGGTCAAAAACTTTCAAGTTGGAGACCTGGTACTTTGAGACACGGAAGCTTCAGATCCAACCAACACTGGGAAACTAATGCCAAGGTGGGAAGGCCCTTATAAAATCAAGGAAGTATTAAGGCCAGGCACATATAAGCTGATGAACATGGATGAATCTGAGATCCCGAACACCTGGCATGAACTCAGGCTCAGAAAATTCTATCACTAGAAAAAGCAACCAAATAACTTGTAGCCTATGGCAAGCAACCAATCTATGACCCAATATTTTGTATGAAGAAAATTTCAAGTCAATGAAAAGAATTTTCCTTTTTCAGCAAGTCATTATTTCCTTTACCTTACTAGGAAAGAAAATAAAAAACAATCCGGATATGGTGCCATACCCGGACTGGAAGCTAAATTTAAAAGCAAACAACCCGGTTAAATATTCAAATCCGGATTAACAACAACCACTATTTACTTAGAAATATTCCAAGTACATAGAGCAAATAAAGCAAACATCAATCCAGATATGGTTTAATATCCGGATTGAAAGCCAATATTAAAAGCAAAAATCGTCCCGTATAAGCATCCAAATCCGAGTTAAAAACATCTATTGAGTACTTAGATTATTCTCTAAGTACATAAAGAAGCAAAAGCAGTCATCAATCCGGATATGGCGTCATACCCGGATTGAAAGCAAATATCAAAAGCTAACGTCAACCCGGATAGAAAACCTAAACCGAATTGAAAGCAATTACTATTTACTTAGACTATTCTCTAAGTACATAAAGAAGCAAAAGCAGTCATCAATCCGGATATGGAGTCATACCCGAATTGAAAGCAAATATTAAAAGCAAACATCAATCGGGATATGATATCATAACCCGGATTGAAAGCCAAAACCACAAGCAAACAACATTCCGGTTAAGCACATAAATCCAGATCCAAATCAACCAATTTGTACAAAGGAAAACTATGCCAACCTGGTAAGGTTTCATACCCGAAACCACACCGGCTATAAACCCAATCCAGGTTGGGGGCCATAGCCACAGCCCGGATTAAAATCATTTTGTGCACTAAATATTTTCTAAGTGCTAGCCACCACTTCGGTTAGAATCCAAGCCAGGTTCCGGGTCAAACCGCAAAGCAAATGCTCCCGGAAAGGCCCTCTTACCCGGATTAAGAGCTTAAAGAAATAATATTCTCTAAATAAGCAAATTATTGAAGTAACGGTCAAATTAAAAACACCAATCCGGGTAAATCCAAATATTACAAATTGTTTAGAATCGAAGTACGGAAGCAGAAACACTAGAAAACAACAAATTACATGGGCAAGGCCCAAGAAGCTTAACAAAGTTGAAGCAAATCTAAAGGAAGCTGGGGCTAGGACCATCGTAGGGCTCCGGCTCCCCCTTGCCCTGTTCAATAGCTGCCTTGGCCATCAAGAACTCTTGGATGAAGCTCTCCCAAGAAGCCAGGGGATCAGTTTTGATATGCCTTTCAGCAATGATCCAGGACCTGCGAACCCCAGGCCCCCAGCTTGAGCGACCTCAAAGTCATAAATATCGTTGGCTTTAAACTCGGCAATGATAGCCTCTTTATTCAAATTCTCCTTAGCAGCCAGGTTGGCCTTTAGCTTCTCCACTTCTTCAGCAAGGCCATCATCCCGGGCCTTCTCTTCCTCGAGCTGGTTCTTCAGATAGGACTCCACGGTCCGAAAGCCTTCCCGGCCTCATACAGCTCGTCTTTCAGGCTTTCTGCATGGATCCTTTCAGCTCTGGTCCTGTTGTTAGCCTCCCGGACCTCAGTGAAAGCGATATCCGAATAAATGGATATGGCACCTCCAATATGGAATAATTCAGTAAAGAAACTTAAAGAAATAAAAGGAAGAAACTTAGTGAAGTACAATCTGGACGGAAAATCAGAAAGTGCTTGAAAGTTACCTGCCCCCATTGGCCAGTCACCCTCTTGAAAGCAGCGGCCATGCTAGAGCCCTCTACCTCATCCCATTAGTCTTCAGAGGGGATGCTCGACATGAACCCGGCTAAGTCAACCAGGGACTTGGTCCCAATTTTCACGGGGCCCCCATCCGGGCCTTTTCCTTCCAAATCACAGATGACCCGGTTGGAGATAGCAGCTTTACCCCGGGGAGGCTTGCCCGGGGCCGACTTTCTCTTCTTAGAAGGAGGGGCCTCATCCCTAGAAATCTCCTGGACATCTGGATCATCAGGCAAAGACACATCGGCCGGATCAACCATATTCTGGGGGGGGGGCAAAAGACTCGACACCCCTATCAGCATCCGCAGAACCAGATCCAGGTCCGGGAGCCCCCTTGGAGGTCTTGAAAGCCAGGCCCAAGGAATTGAAAGCAGCAGCGTAGGCAGAAGAAGACATTATCACCTTAATAGAATGATTATAATGTGGTAAACCTGCAGAATAGGGAAAAGGAACAAAGTCAAAATAGAGTTATCAAGTGATCCGGACCAAGCAACCAACAATAAAAAGTAAAGGGACCCGGATCCCCTAATTCAACCGAGAATCCAATTCAGGAAGCGGATATATGAATGCAAAAATAAGTAAATAATTCGACATGGGTTACTAAAAAGGTAGAGCAACCCAGACCGAATGCACAGCAAACAATCTGAGTTAAATAAAAGAAGAGCTAATCTGGATCACCAAGTATGGTGGGCAATCCAGATCAAACTAAGGCAACCCCTATTCCTGAAAAGACCAAAAACGCAAGGCACATAATCCGAATCCTCTAGTCTAAATGCAAATAAAAGGAAGAAAGAAATCCGAGTTGACAGGAAACTTACAACCGAGTTGGAACAACAACTTGTGGTTCATAAAAGTATCCCGGGTTGGTTGAAACCCGAGACAGCCGCAAACTTTCTTTACTAGGGTCACAGCCTCCCCTTCTAAGATTGCAGGATTAAACTTTGTTTGAACTCCTCCCAGGGTAAAGTAGGGCAGGAAGGCCAGGTCGAAGCCCTTCAACATTATTAACTCCCCATTCCAGTACTTCAAGAAAGTCTAGTGCATAACTGGCTTGGCCATACCCGGGCCATAACCACACTCTGCAGCCCGGAATCTAAGCTCGTAGAAAGGTTTCTGACTTGATTTGGAGAGATAGAAGATTTGATGGAAAAGTTTGAAGGTGGGCAGGAGTTCGGACTTATTACAGCAGGCTATAAACCAGGTCATAGACTTAATGCCATTCGGGGTGATTTGTATCGGGAAAATATTATAAACATATTTACAGAGGTGTTTAATAAACAAGTGACAACGGGGACTCCACCCGGATCTCAAATGTTCTAGATTGAAGGGTTTTTAGCACATAAACGCAGCGAAAACGTAAATTTAAATCAAAAAAAACTGAAACCGTCCGCAGGATCCATGCGAAAAATAATATTTAATTTGTACTTCAGTATGTTTACCTTAGGAAGCTTTACGTTAATAGAAAGATGGAGGTCTTTAATGGCGATCCAAAAATGATGAACGGAGATCCTTAGCAGCTGCTCCTCAAGTGTGAAGCACTCCACCGGTATCCACCAAGAAAATAATGTAATGAAGGAGGAGGAGATGGAGAGAATTAGAGTTTTGTAAATCTTTTTGGTTGAGGCAAAAATAGGGTCTATAATAGTATATTTATAGGCAAAATTTTCAGCTGAAAATTTTCCCATAAAATATTATTATTATTAACCCTTTATTATTCTCACTAATAATTAAAACACCTTTTAATTATTAATCCTTTTTCTAAACTCTTTAGAAATAATTCTCTCACTTGATTTAATTTCCAAAAATTAAATTCTTAATTAATAATATTAAGAACCTTTTCTTAATTAATTTATAATCAATTAAATCTCATTTAATCAATTATTAAATTTTCCAATTAATTATTTATTTCATAAATAAATAATTATCAGCCATTATTAATTAATTCCTCCACCATTAAATCATTCTCTTTTATGGTGTGACCCTGTAGGTTCAATATTAAGCCGGTAGTAGAAATAAATAATAATAAACTATTTTATCATTATTTATATAAATTCTCTAATTCATTAAATATGATTAATTAATTAATCATATTTATTCTACATCGTGAGGGATACTTCTCAGCATATCGCGATTATCCGTATAATACGAATTCACTGCTTAGAATACCAAGAACTTATTCAGTGAGTAGTTACCGTATAATTAATTCCTTCTACCCTGCAATGTCACGATTAAATACAAGGCATGGAACTTGTGTCCAACCTATCTTATTTAATCACTTGCTTTCCCATTCACTATGCTTAGTTCTATTTAATGTAAATTAGAAACTCCTTTCTAATTTCATTCACTCTGGCCAGAGATTCCTGAACTAACATAAGTGGATCAGCATTGAACATTCTCTTCCTATACTGGAAGGGGTAGATCCTTTATTGATCATACACTATCTTCGTGTACAAATTCCTATACCCCGTAGAGCCCTTATAATTTTCCCTTGAGACTAAGAACTAAACCAAAGCATAGTTCAGTGTACACAAGATGACTATAATGACCTCAAGTCTAAGGATACTTGTACAACTATCACTATGTAAACAACTGCTGACACGTGCGTGAACTCCATCAGTTGTTCAGCTGTGTGAGTCATGTTCAGTGAACTTATTCTATAATAAGCACCTACATACTAGCTATAGTGTCACCACACAAATGTCTATGAGAACAGACATCCTTCATAATGAAGGAAGCATAGTATATACTGATCTTTGCGGATTATTAATTACCAGTTAGTAATCTTACGACCAGGAACTATTTAAGTTTAGAGTTATCATCTTTTAGGTCTCATTATTATGATCTCATCACAATCCATAAAAAGCTTTACTCTAAATTGTGGTATATCTTATTTAAACATTTAAATAAATAGAGCCCGTAATAAAAACAAAACAAGCCTTTTATTAATATCAATGAAATCAAAACAGATTACATAAAAGTTATTCCTAAATCCTCATACATGATTGGACTTAAGACATATCTCTTTCAATCTCCCACTTGTACTAAATTAAATCACTCTGGTATCTAATACCCATCTTATCTTTATGACGATCAAAGTGACTCTAAGAAAGTGGCTTTGTGAGTGGGTCTGCTACGTTGTTATGTGTGTCAACTCTCTCGACGTTGACATCTCCTCTTTCAATAATCTGAATTGCACCACCATTCAGAGTAAACACGTACCCTGACATGGATTTTCTATCACTTTCTGATTGAAAACTAGAGTTAGTATAACCCTCTATTTTCAACTCAGATTCACCACCAAAAACAAGAAAAATGTCATGAGTCCTTCGCAAGTACTTAAGGATGTTTTTCACTGCTTTCCAGTGGTCTTCACCTGGATTGGACTGATATCTGCTCGTCACACTAATTGAATAAGCAACATCAGGCCTTGTACACAATATTGCGTACATGATAGATCCATTTGCTGAAGTATACGGAATCTTACTCATACGCTCTCTTTCCTCAGGTGTCTTAGGAGACATTTTTCGGAAAGGGACACTCCATGGCTCATCGGTATGAGACCTCTTTTGGAGTTTTCCATGCTAAACCTTTTAAGCACTTTCTGGATGTATGTACCCTGGGTAAGACCTATCATTCTTCTAGATCTATCTCTATAGATATTCATACCAAGAATGTAGGATGCTTCTCCCAAGTCCTTCATGGTGAAGTTCTTTGATAGCCATACTTTGACTGATTGTAGCATCGGTATATCATTTCCTATAAGAAGTATGTCATCCACATACAATACAAGAAATGTTACCGCGCTCCCACTAACCTTCTTGTAGACACATGGTTCATCTATGTTTTTGATAAAACCAAACTTTTTGAGTGTCTCATCAAAACGGATGTTCCATCTACGAGAAGCTTGCCTTAAACCATATATGGTTCGCAGCAGCTTACACACTAGGTGTTCATTTCCCTTGGAAAGAAAACCCTCTGGCTGTGTCGTATACACTTCCTCCTCAAGTTCCCCATTGAGGAAGGCCATTTTCACGTCCATTTGCCAGATCTCATAGTCGTAGTAATCAGCAATCGCAAGTAAAATCCGAATTGATTTTAACAGGGCTGCTGGCGAAAAAGTTTCATCAAAGTCAATCCCTTGCCTTTGTTTGAATCCTTTTGCCACGAGCCTGGCCTTATAGGTCTCCACCTGGCCATCTGCTCCAATCTTTCTTTTGTATACCCACTTGCACCCAATAGGCTTAACACCTTCAGGCGCCTCAACCAGAGTCCATACTTGGTTGGTATACATAGATTCCATTTCGAATTTCATGGCACTATGCCATTTCTCTGAGTCAACACTACTCATAGCCTTATTATAGGTCACAGGGTTATCATCATCAATGATTGATAACTCATTGTCATTCTCAATGACAAAGCCATAATACCTCTCAGGTTGGCGATACACTCTCCCTATCCTACGAATGGGCTGTTCCAAAGAAGGTTGTTCAGTCTGAACAGGTGTTTCCACTTGATCCGTAGTAGTTTATGCTTCTTGAACTTCATCAAGTTCAATTTTGCTCCCACTGTTTCCTTCAAGGATAAACTCCTTTTCCAAGAAGGTAGCATGTCTGGAGACAAACACCCGATGATCGGTGTAAAAGTAATACCCCAAAGTCCCTTTAGGATATCCCACAAAATTACATTTTACGGATCGAGATTCCAGCTTATCTGGGTCAACTTTCTTGACATAAGCTGGACATCCCCAAATCTTAACGTGTTTAAGACTCGGTTTCCTTTCTTTTCATATCTCATATGGTGTTTGAGGAACAGATTTGGAAGGCACCTTATTCAGTAAATATGCTGAGGTTTCCAATGCATAATCCCATAGGAATACTGGAAGATTCGCATAGCTCATCATGGACCGAACCATGTCTAACAAAGTTCGATTTCTCCTTTCAGATACCCCATTTAACTGTGGAGTATATGAAGGAGTCCACTGGGAGACTATACCATTTTCTTTGAGATAATCTAGAAACTCTCCATTCAAGTATTCACCACCTCGATCTGATCGAAGAGTTATAATACTGTGTTTGGTTTGTTTCTCCACTTCATGTTTATATTCTTTGAACTTTTCAAAGGCTTCAGACTTTTGTTTCATCAAATACACATATCCGAATCTAGATCTATCATCTATAAAAGTAATGAAGTACGAAAATCCACCCATGGCTTGCGTAGACATTGGTCCACATACATCTGTGTGTACCAATCCTAGCAAATCTGCAGCCCTCTCTCCATATCCACTAAATGGAGATTTGGTCATTTTACCCAATAGACAAGACTCGCATGTAGGATATGATTCAAAATCAAAGGGGTCAAGTAACCCTTCCTTATGCAATATCCGCAGTCTATTTTCACTAATATGAAATAGCCTACAGTGCCATAAATAGGTCAGATTTTCATCATCTCGTTTTCTTTTATTAGTTTGTTCAATATGAAGTAAATCATTACATTCCTGAAAATTCTCAACTCCATTAACAACCTCCTCAAATCTCGAAGCTCTATTGTTCTTTCCAATCACCGTCTCCATTTTCACACAACCACTTGCTTCTATTTTGTTCGATCAATTTCTGAGGTAGGGTACGTAACCAGCTCCCCCATTCTCTTACCATTGTCTCACCATGATTGTCCAGAAAACGTCTACAGAATCTCTTCGTGTGCGACACCATGCCACAAACAAAACAAAAGTCTCCTAGTCTTTCATATTTGTAATGCACCGTGAATTCTTTTCCATTCTTGCACACTATTTTCTTTTTCCTTTTCAAGGGTTTTCGAGTATCCAACTTAATTCTTACCCTTATGCATTCTCTTCATAAGCTTGAATCATTCTTTTGATCATACATAACAAACTCACCAAAAAATTTCCTAATTGCTTGCCCATTGCTGTTGTCATTAAACCTGATGAAAGATCGTATCTAAATCCAAATATTCAAATAACACGGAGATACCTTAAACAGGATTCTCTCCCGGGCTGATCGGTACCAACATAAGCATCATGTTATCAAATGTCCAAGGACCACCAGTAAGAACCCACCGCATATCCCCCTTGTGGTAAAATTAGAATAGGTATACCCCTACTTCTAGCTCTTTAATCATAATTCCCTTTGCTAGCTTCCAAAACATCAACCATCTTTCTTTTCATTGCACGACTATTACCGTCTTCTCCGATAAGAAATGACCTACTAGACATAGTTCATACTTGTTTACTTCCTCCACATCTTCATCAAAGATAAGCTCTTCAATTTCATCCTCTTCAATGCCTAAAGCTGCCATTTGCTCATCAATATCTCGTGTACTTGCCATGTGCCCAGAGACACCTCTCACAATGTTCCATAAATAAATCAATGAAAAAAGGAGAGAAAGTTTAAAACTCTCACAGTGGGAGAGAACAAAATAGTCTTAGACATTTAATCAGATTTTATCTTTTTAATGGGCTCGAGGCTTAAACAAAATAATGTATAATATTGATATACCCTAAAATCAAAATTAAATTAAACATAAATATAATTCTTATACCAGTGATTCAGACTAAAATGAAATGAAAGTAAACTCCACCTAATTCGTTGGTAATATAATGCCAGCGTAAAAATAAGTGGGATAACGAGATTTACCTCTAACAGTCAAAATATTAAAAGTTTGATAGTCGGTCTGTTTCTATAATATTTGAGTTTATATACATATTTTTTTTATTTCTAAAAATATATATACTACTTTTTATTAAAACAAAACTCGAGATAATTTGTGTTGTGCAAGACATGCCTTTACATAACAAGACTAAGTCACTTGACAATTCTAAGTTTTAGTTGACTTGTAATTTTATATATTTTTTAATAATGTTCTTGAGTCTATAAAATTGTTAAGTAGACTAGACTAGAGTATTTTTTAGTAAATATCCAACAAGCTAGGAATAAATTTCTGGAAGAAGATCAAGCCTGACCATGCCTCAGAATGATGATAAACTACTTGGTGAAGAATAATGTTATGGATTGAAAAATCTTCAAAGTCAAATGTCAAGAAGCACAGATCAAGTTATGTCGAGATGTCTATCGAGAAGTCATAATAACTTGTAAAGAAGTCACTCTACTTGTAGAGATGTCATTATACTTATAGAGAAGTCATTCTACTTGTAGAAAGTTAAAGGCATGTAGAGATATCGACAAGACAAAAGTATATGTAGAGCAGTGGAGATATCGACAAGTCAAAACATCATGTAGAGAAGTGGAGATATTGACAAGCCAAAACTGCATGTAGAGAAGTGGAGATATCGACAAGTCAAAACTGCATGTAGAGAAGTGGAGATATCGACAAGTCAAAAATGCATGTAGAGAAGTGGAGATATCGATAACTCAAAATACATATAGAGAAGTGGAGATATCGACTAGTCATTTTACATGTCGACATGAGACATCTCTATAAAGTAATGCAGATCTCAATAAAAGCTCAATTTACAGAAAACATGTCACGAGTCATTTGTTTAGGTATAACGAAAACAGATCTAGAAATCTTGTATTGTCTCAAGAGAAGTAGCTGAGTTTTCTTATTATTCAAGAACACATATTTGTAGCACAATTAATTTGATTTTAATATAAATCAAGTGAGTTTTGATAATTGTGTTTCTATCTTTTCAGTTATTTGATTATCACTACATATAGTTAGTCTGTTGACTTCAAGTAGCCAAACATTTTTCAACTTGATTATCTTGAAAACGTTCAATATAGGTTTTAAGTAAGTAAAATCAAGAAAACACATTCAACCCCTCCTATGTGCATTTCATGCCTAACAATTTGTTAGTCAGCATAAAAGTTAAACAAATCAATAAATACTATTTATCCCAGCTAAAAAAATTATACAATTAATTCAAGTTAAAGTAAATTAATTAAAATTTTAAAAAATTGAACTGCTAAAATAAAATAATATGTATTTTTATCTGGGCTAACATACAAACTTTACCATTGATGTGGGTTAAAAAAATTAAACTAATATAAATCTATATTTTGTTGAATTTGATTCTTACAGTGTGCATTAGTCTAATACAAAATAATGTATACAAACACAAGACGTAAATCAAACTAATGATAATTCATATTATATTAACCCGAGCTAAAATTTACCTTTTAATTAAAATATATTTATCTTTTGTAAAACATATATAACTAACAATAAACTATATCTTTCAATCATGAAATTTAAAACTAAAACACCATTTACTTTTAAAATATCACTAACTTATACACGCGTGTATATTTATAATTATATACACACATTTGATCAAAAAATAATTTGTGCATGACACGAGTTTTAAGCTAGTTAATTAATAAATTATTATTTTCTTAAAAACAAAAAAAAATTACAACCTACGTTTGATCCTCTATTTTTTTATTATAATTCTTTTCATTTTTTTGTTTTATATAAAAATCTACTTTATCTTTTTATATAAATTAAAAGAATTTAATAATATTATCTCTTCCGATCGAAGTTAGAGAGTTAATATTTCTGGGGCTGAAATAATTTTATTTTAGTGCTAAATAAAATTTTCATTTCCTAATCATATTTTATTGTTAATATTTTAAAATATATTAATTTGTTCATATTTCCAAACTTATATTTAAATGGTAATCATTTATGTTTAGTTTTTTATTGACTACTTGGTCATATGAATTATAGTCAATATGTGAAATTATGATTATCTATCACGACCTTAGATATTACCGTTTATATTAATAACTTGTATAAATATACCTATAGTTTTCACTAAATATGCATTTTTAATGAGAAACCTTATTATATATTTATACACATTTATATTCAATTATACAATTTTTTAAAATAATAATTTATTTTCATATTTTAAATTCTAAAAATATATAAATTATAGTGTTATATAATTATATTTATAATAATTTAAACAAATACATTAAGTTAAAATAGATATAGATAGAGAGATATAATATGTGTGAAGTGATTATGTTACTGTTCATTTTCGATTTTCATGATTTATGTGTACCGAAATTCTAGTTCGTTTCTCTCAAACTGCGGCCAAATAAACGCTTCTTGATTAATTTTGATCATGAATTCAAACTCCTCTATTTATGTCCTATCGATTTATATCAAAAGCTCAGCATTTATATTTCCAAAAGTACCAAATCTACAAACTCTAAAATCTCCTAATTCGAAACACTCATCTTTTGTTTAAATTCGATGATTCTCGCACTTAATCGTGTTATTTTATTCATCTCTTTCTCGATTTTAAGAATCAAATCCTTGGTATGAAGCTCCACTAGACAGTCTCCACTAAACGACGACAATTCAAGCTATCTGGCACTGGTTATAACGACTCGTATAGTTTGTATTATTTTTAAAGGTGTAATTCTTGAATAATAAATTAAATAAAATATGTGTATTGGTTTTGGCAGCGGTGTGTTGTTTTTATTATTTATCTGTGATTTATTGGTGAATAGGTTGGAATTGTGTAATTTATTATTAAGTTATTTTGTTTTGTTTCGCGTTTAAAAGTGATTTTATTGTATATTTATTCTCATAAATATCTGGATTGTCTCTAAAATTGGTTTTATAATTTCAATAATTATTTTTAGGATTTTATAAAATTGAGAAATCGATATTTCACTAATTATTAATCTTTAAATGATATTCTGATTGCATTTATTTGTAAAATCCATATTTAATTCCAAGATTCTTTAAAAATTACAAAACTCATATTTTATCAAGTTTATAATATTCTGGGAATTTGAAAATTATTTTGGGTATTTTTGGGATTAATTTCACCCGCGCGTTAAATCGTTTAATTGTTAAAAGCGGGTATAAATTTGTTTGAAAGATTGTTTTAAAATTTATGAATTTTAAGTTTTTATTAAGTTCGGGATATTTGTAACATTTTAAGGTTATCTTGATAATTTTCTAAAATTATTTTATGCAACTTGGTTCGTTAATTATGAATTCGGGGTAGAACTAAGGCACGTAATTACAGTCTGTTAAAAGACGACATATATCACAATTGTTTGATACGTGTCAGCACTCTAAAATTTGGGTATTTATTTTTCTTTTTCTATTCACTCGATCCTCTCTCTCTCGAACAATCTCGTCTCCTCTCTATCGCGAATTCTCTCTATCCGTCATTTTCTTTCCTCTTTTTCCCTCCGTTCTTCTGCCTCTTGTTGTTGTTCACCGTTGTTTTCCAGTCGTCCTTTCTCTGGTTGGTCCTATGCCTTCTCAGTTCAGTTCCGTACGTATATATATGAGTTGTTGTGTGTGTAATTGTGTTTGTGAGTAAAGTGTGTGTGTTGTGTGCGTGCGTGCGTTGGTGTGTGTAAGTGTGTGTGTGGCCCGGTCATGTTTTTGGTCATGTGCCTTCTCAGTTCAGCTCAGTAGACATGTCATTGATGGCATCATTGCACTCAGACTTAGTTAAATATTCTAGGTTAGTGGTGATTACCTGATTACCAGATGACCTAACTTCTGTTTCATCTGATTTGGCCATTAGGGCTAGGTTGACATAGTTTGTTTCTTCATCCAATCCATCTGCAGCCCAATCATTTTCTTGTGTAATGAAAGCGCTTTCCTTTTGCTTGAGTAACTCAAAGTATTATTTCTTGTAATCAACAGGCTCAAACTTCTTTTTACCAGAATCAAGCTTCCTACACTCACTTGCAAAATGACCTATCAAGCCACACTTGAAACACTTGAATTTAGACTTATCAACCATATTTTTGTATGACTTGGATGCTCCAAAATTCTTCTTGAATTTTAGCTTGGAAAATCTTCTGGATAGAAAAGTAAGATGCTCATCTATGTCATCCATGTCATCTTGGCTCAATTGTTCTTCATTTTCAGCTACCAGCACTTTACCATTGCTTTCACAAACCCTTGAGTTTGATACAGATTCCACAGCTTCAACATTCATCTCTTTTTTCTTTTCTTGCTGAGCAACTAGTTCAATGGATCCTCCTTTTTTCCTTCATTTCTCCATCTTTTCATCTTACTCTATTTCAAGCTCATAGGTTTTTAGAATTCCATATAGTCTTTCCAAGGTGAATTTCTTGTAATCTTGAGAGTTTCTTAAAGAGACTGTCATGGGCTTCTATTCCTTTGGTAGAGATCTAAGGAATTTAAGGTTTGAGTCTTTTGTTTGATAGACCCTTCCATGCAACTTGAGAGCATTCAGTAGCTTTTGAAATCTACTAAATATATCAGTGAGTGACTTATTTTCTTCATAGTGAAAATGTTCATATTGCTTAATCAAGAGTTGCATTTTGTTCTCCCTTACTTGCTCAATTCCATCACAAATAAATTGAATTGTGTCCCAAACCTCTTTTGCTGTTTTACAGTTTATGATGTTGTCAAACATATTACCATCAACACCATTAAATAGTATATTCATGGCCTTTTTGTCTATCTTGACTTGTTCAATGTCTGGATCAGACCATTCATGTCTGGGCTTTAGTATTGATGGCTCATTTCCTGTAGCAGCTCTTATAGGAACATGAGGACCTCTCTCAATGTAGTCCACATAGGCTTCATCTTGAGAAAGAAGATGTAGGTGCATCTTCACCTTCCAGTGGTGATAGTTGTCTTTGTCCAGAAATGGAATTTTCACTCCAACATCCTCTCTGATCATCTTGCTGATTGTGGTGATATTTACACTCTTTGTACTTCAAGAGCTTGCTCTGATACGAATTGTTAATCACAAACAATGCAACAAGAATTACAGAAGGGGGGTTGAATGTAATTTTGGCTACTTTTTCTGATTTTAAGAATGTTCTTACTTAACATATAATTGTGTTACAAGAAGTGCGGAATGAGAATAAAATAGAAATCAAAACATAAAGCAATATAACACAAAGTTTTAAAACTTTCTAGTGTATTTGAACTTATCCACCAGAGATATATATAAAGTTGAGAACTCTATGATGCTTGAATAGCACACAGCTGCTAACACGAGAACTTACAGAATTACAAAGGGATTCTTAACAGATATAGCCTTTTCTATCTCTCTAAAAATAATGCTTACTCAGTTAAATTATTCTACTTGCTACACTTGGTTTATATATTATGAAGTTACATGATAGTAAGACAAGACAATAAGACAAACTAAATCTAGTCTAACTTCATGCTGCTACATTACTCTATCCAGCATCTTTGAATATCTTCACAATTGCATGGAAATGGTAATGCTTCTTTGTTCTCTAAATCCTGCAATTAGGCTGCCACATTCCATTTGTAAACACCTGATGCATGTGACTGTGTTGTCACCGTCAACTGCTATTTTGAATATTATCATCCGTCAGAATTATGTTGATCATCTGTCAGGAGCCTTGTTGATTATCTTTCGGGAGCCTTTGCAGATCATCCGTCGGGAGTCTTTCTATCACTTGATTCTATTTCACTTATGCAGAATTACAGAACATCTTATATTTATAATTAGCCGACCTATTCTGCATATCAATCTAGTAGTCAACATGACTCAAAGAATCCTACAGTATCTACTCAACTAAAACATTATTGTTTGCAGTAATGTGTTACAATACTTATTGTTACATAAGCTACACTCTCGATGGATGTTCAGTTGTCATCCGTCGGGACTATAAAGTTCATCCATCGGGACTATATTATAACATTCGTCGAGAGCTACAAAAACACTAAGTTAAATCTACTAAGGTGTTTTTGAAAGGCATATGTCATAGCCTATTTGTTTATTCGAGGATTTAACTCAACTCAAATAAGGATGTAACAAGTAAATAGTGGTTCTATCGTCAGAGAGATCTCTCAAAGTAACATATGTCAAAGGATTAAGTAACATTGTTCAACTACAGACTTGAGGACTTAATTCACTGGAAGAAGCTCAAGATACTGATCATGCCTCAGTGATATAAATCAAGATTGTGGATTTAATCAAGTGACAGAAATCTCGTCAGGGTATCAATTAATTGCAAGGATTTAGTCTGAAGAAAATCAAGAGTATCAAAGTCAAGGCATGAAGAAACGTCACGGAAGTTAGTCACTCATGAACCAGACAATACATCGAGTGTCAACATTGAAGTGGTGGAATTGATTCATAATTGACAGTGATTTTCAAAAGATTTTCAGAAGAATGGTTGCTGCTCAAGATTAGTATTAATTCTCTATTAATTAATTAAGTCATATAATTTAATTAAGAGAATAAATTAAATCTGCAAAGATTAATTTATTGATTAATTGAATTAATTGATAATTAATTCAGAATTATTATTTGATTAAAATCTGTTTTAATCCAGCAAGACTATATTTAGTATTAGCAAGACAATCGGTATGACAATCAATAGTCATACCGAAAGTCATGCCAATTCATTTAGATTGTCTTGCCGAAAGTTCTATCAGTTCAATGGATAGTCCTACCGAAAGTTCAACCAGTTAAAAGGATTGTCTTGCTAAGCTAAAAGGATTGTCTTGCCAGTTAAATCAAGGATTGATTTAATATGAAAGAACTGAAGCTGATTTTCAACAGAAGCAGTGCACTGAATATCAAACATAGAAGAACACAGAACAGAGAAAAACAGCAGAGAACTTATTGCAATTTCTCAGAACATTTATTTCTAGTATTAATTGTTAAATCTAAACCACTAGAAATCCTTTTCTTGTTCTTGTGTAACTAACTAGCGGATCAAAATCCCTAGAACTTAATCTCAAATTGCTTTTAGCATTTGATCCTTTTTATTTCAAAAATAGAAAAAGTTCATGTCAAATTTATTCTAGATTTGGAATAATTTATTTGAGATTAATCCCTTGTAAACGATACCGTTGTTGTAACACCTTTCAAGTTTAATAATAGTTTTAACTTGAATTTTGTTTCACTTTTTTATTCCGCATTTTATTCGATTAAACGGTATTGTTTATATTCAACCCCCCTTCTACAAACATATTGAGACCTAACAATTGGTATCAGAGCCTTCTGATTAACGAACAAATCAAGATCCTAGACTTTTGTGATTCTTTCACTCCTTGAATTTTTATTTACTCAAAAATTCATAATGACTACACAAAAAGTTGGAACCGTTAAAATTCCACTATTCGATAAAGAAAATTATGTTATGTGGAAGAAGAAGATGCTATTGTTTTTACAAGTTGCAAATCCCAAATATCTGGAAGTGTTAAAGAAGGGTCCAAAAATTCCGATGGTTATTGAACCAGAGGTAATAGAAAATGATGTGGTGATTACCAAAGCTAGAACTTATGTAAAGAATCCTGAGGATTTTTCTCCTGCGGAAAAAGAAGAAGCCTCCTTGGATGCTAGCCTTCAATTAATTTTAGTAGATTCCCTTGATCCCTTGATGAATAGACATGTGATGAACTGTAAAGATTCCAAACACATCTGGGAAACTATTGAGGTGATTAATGAAGGCACATAGGAAGTTAGGGAGAATAAGTTAGAAATCCTAACCTCTGAGTATGAATACTTTAAATCCAATCCAGGAGAAGGAATCACTGAAGTGTTTGAGAGGTACAATGCATTGATCAACAACCTGAACATTAATGGTAAATACTATTCAATCAGGGAGGTCAACAAAAAGTTCCTTTTAACACTGCCAACTCATCTCGAACATAGAATCACTGCCATAAGAGAAGCAAGAGATCTGAGTGAGATTTCTTTGGAAAGGCTCTATGGTGTGCTAAAAACCTATGAGTTGGAGCAGATTCAGCAGAAGGAAGTCTACGGGAAAGGAAGAGTGGTCAGCACATCTACTGCTCTAGTAGCTGAAGAACAACAACAACAACCACAACAACAACAATATCAACAGTCAGAAAGAATGGTACAGTCTTCCAAGGCTGAAGAAAATGTGATAGTAGCAGAATTTGATACTCCTACTACAAATCAATCAGGAGATGATTTTTATTCCTTGGAAGAACTGGAGCAATTGGAAGATGAGTCAATGGCCCTGATTGTCAAGAGATTCTCCAATGTCAGATTCAAGAGGAATCCCAAGTTCAAGTAAAGTCCAACTACAACAGATTCCAGAAAGGTGGATCTTCATCCTCTAACACCAGCAGTGGTGGGTACAAAACAGGGATGGTTGATCGAAGCACCATTCGAGGCTTCAACTGCAATGAGTTGGGACACTTTGTCACAGAATGCAGGAAGCCAAAACAAGTTAGGAAGAACTATTATGATTCTAATCAGAAGAATAAATCCGAAAGGGCTTACCAGGCAAAGGGAAGAAGCTGGGATGATACTGACAGTGAAGATGAAGAAGTTGGGAATCTTGCTCTCATGGCTAGTGATGCAAACACCTCATCGTCAAGAAAAGAGGTAAAATTTACTAATGCTGAATTAGTTTATCATCTAGAAGGTTCCTTAGATTGTGCTCGTCGTGATAATGAAATGTTAAATCAACAAATCAAAGACCTTGAGAAAGAGGTCAATGAATTAAGACTTGTACACATTAATCAAGATAAATTAAAAGAACAAGTATCTTTTCTAGAGAATAGAGTTGACTGTTATAGACAACTCGAAACTATTCTCAAAGACAAGATCACCGGTCTTGAGGCTAAGGTTAAAGCTTACTTTAATTCTTGTTCGAAGTCCAAAGAGTTTTACAATAAGCAAGCTGTTAATCAAACATCTGGAATATGTTATAATTATAATGTTGCTATTGGAAAATTAGGCATAAACTCCCCTCCTCATGTCTGTGCTAAAGGTAGGGAAGTACCACATGTGCTTAAGGGTGTTGATGAACTACTCTATAAAGAATCAATTGCTGAACCATTTGATGAGACCTCATTTATTATTCAAGAAGAAATCCGTGCTGAAGATCTTGCTAATAAGAAAGTTGTTTCCAAGTCAAGTGTGTCAAAGGTTCCAGTCAAAGTTGTGAAAGCAACTGAGACTAACTCAGACACACATGAGTTGGATAACAAAAATGCCATGTCTACCATGCATAAGTTGCCTATTGTTAATCTCTCTCATAAAGCATGTGGTGTTCCTGATTGTATGTCTTGTGCTTTTAATTTGATGTGTGCTTATTTTAATGATAATCATGTTTCTAATGATAAGACTACTCCTCGTCAGCATGTGAATAATAGGAAGCATGATAGGTCTAAGACTGCTAGTCCTCCTAAATCTAGAAAGGAGACATCTGTGCTTAAGCCTAAACAGAAATTTGTCAAGGCTGTTTACAAGGTCAAATGTCCAGTCATTGAGAAAATTGAGAACATTAAAGTTAAGAATGTTGTTTTGCCTGATAAAGGCCAATTTTACAAGTATGTCGGACCCAACCAAGTTTGGGTTCCGAAGAAGGTCTAATCTATTTGTATTGCAGGGCATTAAATAGGTACAACCGGTAGTGTGGATTCTTGACAGCGGATCGTCAAGACATATGACCGGAGATAGAGTCCTGCTATCAAATGTGGTTGAGAAAGCTGGCCCAGTGGTTACCTTTGGAGATAACAGCAAAGGTTTAACTGAGGGATATGGCTGTTTGCTAGCTGGAAATGTTATCATTGAAAATGTGTATGTTGTGCAAGGACTTGAACACAATCTGCTTAGCACTAGTCAGTTATGTGACAACGGCTACAATGTTTTATTCGACAAGCTGAAGTGTCAGATCCTGCACAAGAAAAATGAAAAACCCTCCTTGATGGGAATCAGGAAATGAAATCTGTTCGTAGCTGACATGAACTCTGGAAGAAATCCTGAAGTCAATTGTTTCTATGAAAAGGCATCGTCAGATGAGAGTTGGCTATGACACAAGAGACTTTCTCATCTCAATTTCAAAACAATGAATTCTCTTGTCAAAAGAGAATTGGTCAGTGGTCTGCCTCAGCTGGAATTCTCCCCAGAAGGACTGTGTGAGGCTTGCCAGAAAGGAAAGTCAAAGAAAGCAAGTCACAGAGGCACTGACACATCCTCCATAACTGGTGTTCTACAATTATTGCACATGGTTTTATTTGGACCAGTTAATGTTCTTTCGATGTCAAAGAAGTGTTACTGCCTTGTGATAGTTGATGACTATTCCAAGTATACGTGGGTTTTATTCCTTCACTCTAAGGATGAAGCACAACAAGTTATGATTGATCATATCAAGTTGATCGAGTTAGATTCTAATGTCCCTGTTAGAGCAATAAGGTCAGATAATGGTACAGAATTCAAGAATTCACTTCTCAATGGATTCTGTACAGACAAAGGGATTACCAGACAATTTTCAGCTCCTAGAACCCCACAATAAAATGGAGTGGTAGAAAGGAAGAATCGTACATTAATTGAAGCTGCAAGAACTATGTTAAGTGAATCAGGTCTTCCAATGTACTTTTGGGCTGAAGCTGTCAACACTGCATGTTATACTCAGAATCGAACTCTAATCAACAAAGACTTCATGAAGACTCCCTATGAGATTATGAATGAACAGAAACCTTCTATCAAATACTTTCATGTATTTGGTGCCAGATGCTTCGTGCTCAAGGATGGAGATGATCGTCGTGGTAAATTCGAGGCAAAGGCATATGAGGGTATTTTTGTTGGATATGGAAGAAGATCATACAGGGTGTATATCATTGATCAACACAAAGTAACTGAAAGTGTCAATGTTACATTTGATGACACTAAACTCCCTAGTATCCAAACTGAAGATCCTTCCGAGAAACTGAAGTTTGACGATATGTCAGATTCAGAATCAGAACATAATCAAGAACCTGAGGTTGTTGCTGGTGAAGAACCTGTTAATCATGATGATACTCAAGGTAATGGTGATGGAAACTTTGGCAACAATGGAGATACCACTGCTACTAACGGAGAATCTTCAAATCAACATGGCAATAACTCAGGGGGAGATGCTGAAGGATCAACTAGCAGGACACAACATCCCAATGAATTTCAAGGCGAATCATCAAGATCAAATCTTCCAAGACAGACTGTCTGGAATAAAGCTCATCCTTTTGAGTTGATTATTGGTGATCCAGATGTTGGAGTCAGAACTAGAGGTGCTACTCAAAATGAGTGTCTATTCTCAGGATTTCTTTCTGAGATGGAACCTAAGAAGATTGAGGAAGCACTGACTGATCCAGATTGGGTGATTGCTATCCAAGATGAACTTAATCAGTTTGAACATCAACAAGTCTGGAAACTGGTACCTAGACCTACACACAAGAAAGCTGTTGGTACTCGGTGGGTATTCAGGAATAAACTAGATGAAGATAGTGTGGTTACAAGAAATAAAGCAAGACTGGTAGCTAAAGGGTATTCTCAAGCAGAAGGCATTGATTATGATGAAACCTATGCTCCAGTGGCTAGACTAGAGGCCATAAGGATATTTCTGGCATTTGCAGCATTCTCTAACTTTAAAGTTTATCAAATGGATGTCAAGAGTGCCTTTCTGAATGGAAAGCTGGATGAAGAGGTGTATGTAGAGCAACCTCCTGGTTTTGAAGATCGAGATCATTTGGATTTTGTCTACTTTCTTTTCAAGGCTATCTATGGACCCAAACAGTCTCCGAGAAAATGGTATGACACTCTCTCTGAATTTCTTATTGAAAATAGCTTTATTAGAGGTGTCATAGACAAAACTCTCTTTTCTAAAAAGCATAAGAATGATACTATATTAGTCCAAGTCTATGTGGATGATATAATATTTGGGTCTACTAATGATAATCTCTGTAAGAGATTTGCTAAGTTAATGCACAGCAAATTTGAAATGAGCATGATGGGAGAGCTAAAGTTCTTTCTTGGATTACAAGTAAATCAAAGGTTAGATGGAACTTTTATTTGTCAATCCATGTATATCAAGGAACTCCTCAAAAAGTACAATCTAGAGGATTCTGCATCAGCTAGGACTCCGTCAACTACAGCTGTCATGCTTGGACCATGTGAAAACTCCATTAAGGTAGATGTCACAAGCTACAGAGGTATGATTGGCTCGTTACTCTATCTTACTGTAAGTAGACCAGATATTATGTATGCTATATGCTTATGTGCAAGGTTCCAAGCAGATCCTAGAGATATTCATCTCGTTGCTGTTAAACGAATCTTGAGATATCTTAAGGGAACACCAAATCTAGGTATTTGGTACCCTAAAGAATCTGGTTTTAACCTTGTTGGATATACAGATTCAGATTACGCAGGAAGTGTTGTTGATAGGAAAAGCACCTCAGGGAGTTGTCAATTCCTAGGTAGCAGACTAGTCTCATGGTACAGTAAGAAACAGCAAAAAGTTTCCAATTCAACGGCCGAGGCTGAATATATTGCTGCTGGAAGCTGCTGTGCTCAGATCTTGTGGATTAGGAATCAGCTACGGGATTATGGCTTTGTATTAACAAAATACCTATTCTGTGTGACAATACAAGTGCAATAGCCATCACCAACAACCCTGTGCAGCATACAAGGACCAAGCACATTGACATCAGGTATCATTTTATTAGAGAGCACGTCATGAATGGTACGGTTGAACTATTTTTTGTTCCAACAGAAGAACAAATAGCAGATATATTCACTAAACCTCTTGATGAATCCACATTTACCAAATTAGTTGATAAATTGGGTATGTTGAATAGCTTTAGTGATTAAACTTGTTAATATCTGAAATCTGTTCTTGAATGAATTTACAAATGATTTTTTCATAAATGAAAAATTCATTTGCAAATTTATTTTATCATATTTTTCATAATACTTGCTTATTTCTATGTGAGTTTTATTATCTTATTTTATTTACTTATTCTACTTGTTAATTTTAATATCTCAGAATATTTTATTTTCTCTAAAAATATTTTTCTATGAATTTTATTTGCTAAAATTCAACAGAAATCTATTTTTGGAATAAAATATAATTATTTCTGAAATATTGCTTTTGTTTTTGTAAATTTATTCTGTAAACTGTAAGTATTAATTCTGTTTATAATTTTTTTATTAATTCTGTGTTATAATTATTTATTCTGTTTATAATTGTTTTATTCTGTAACTGTAAACCTTCTACAATGACAATCGGCAAGACAATTGAAATTTTCTTGCTGAAAGTCATTTCAGTATATATATATATATATTTGTTTTCTTTTATACTGGTATGACAATCGGTATGACTATCAGATTGACATACCGGTTTTATTTTTATTTGTTTTTGTTATTTCCTTTAGCCTGGTATGACAATCGGGAAGACAATCGGTATGACTTTCCTCGATTGTCATACCAGTTGTCTACTTAAGTTTTTTTTTGTTGTTTGTTTCTTTTATTAGTAATCAGTTCAGTTTTTGTTTTTCCTTTCAAATTCCAGCAGTTGTGTTTCTTTCTCTCTCTCTTCGAACTAATCAACAGTCACCATTGTTCTTGCTCGAGTTTTTACTCAGCTTCACAAAACTCCACTTCTGAGATATATACATACGCGTGTATATATACAGAAGTGCTGGCCGTTGTGTTTCTAGGTTTTAAAATTCTTTTTGTTATTGGGTGCGTATAAAATCTGTTTTGTTTTAAGTGTGTTTGTGGGACAAAAATCAACTAGATATACTTTTTTTAAAAATTTTGGGATAAATTAAATTAATTCGGATTATTATTTATTTTTAATTCAAATTACTCTTAATTTAATTCTTAAAATTCTGAAATTGTGTGTTTTATTGAATTTTTTTTAATGGCTCTCAATTTCCAAATTGTCTCACATAATCTTGTTGGTTATTTTAATCCAGAAAAATGTGATGTGGAAAAATTTAAGCTGTGGATTAGATTTTTAAATGACCATTCGATTGTTAGCTCTGCTATTAAATCAAATGTGCTTTTAAATGTCGATCTGCTCAGACTGATTTGCACAACCTCTACTGTGGCCGATGATTTTAAATTTTTTTCATTCACCGTGGCAAACACACAGTATGTAGTTGATGTAACAGTCTTCAATCGAGCGTTAAATTTTCCAATGGACAATTTCTGTAATTTGCCCTCTGAAAATGATATTTCAAACTTTTTCAATGCTATTCACTATCAGGGGGTGATTAATTTAACCAAGTTGTCTAAATCCAATTTGGTTTCTGAATGGGATATCTTCTTCGATACACTTTCCAAAGTGTTTGCCAACTGCACTAAATCCAACTTTCACAACATCACTTCCACTCTGCAGTATATTGGTCTTGCGGTTGTTTTTAATCAAAGGATCAATTTTGGCAAACTACTTTTACCCATTCTTCTGAGACGTCTCACTACTGCTTTACGTGATCATTCTACAAATCGTAGGGTCTCGTGCTACTACGCTCGTTTTCTCATGCTCATAGCAGAACATCTTCTCTCACCTGAGCATAAAGCTCTTTTTGCTAACTCTTCAGTAACTGAACCCCCTCCAGTAAGCAAAAAGATTTACACTCGCCAAGTCACAACCTTTAAATTCATGCAAGTTCCAGTACTTGTATCTGCTTTCATGGCCACTTACATTCCTTTACCTATTTTCAATCTTCCCGGTCATGAATAGCAAGCTCAACCTTCAGTGGTTCAAACCACCCAGGCTCAAACATCAGATGCTCTTCCTCTGTAGGTAATATTTCCTCAAACTCAAACTATTCCTACTTCTGTTGAAAGACCCCCAGTGGTTGATAGGGCTAACCATGAAGTTGTAGAACCGCAGCTTCAATCCCAGGTCATAGAGCCAAACACAGAGTCACAACCTATCTCAACCTCTCTCCCACTGTCTAAAATGTTGCCTAGAAGGTTAGTAGGAAGTAGTATGTTGTTGGATGTGAATGAACTCTCAACTCTGCCTCCTCCCAAGAAAAGAAGAACATTTACTGAGGCATCTGAAAGCCCATCCTTGTCCTCCCAACATGATATGGACTTTGATATGGCCAGTGAACAGTTACTAGAGACATTCTATCAACAGGATGAATCTATTGAAATTCGCCATAGGGTCATGGCATCCTGTACTGAGTCAAGCACACTTCCATTACTCACAATGGAAGCATACACACCAATAGATGATACTCAGGACACAGAGCGAGGAGTGCACATTGAGTCGGTTATAGTGCCTGCCATAGTTACGACAGAAGAGCAGTCACATGCTTCTGAGGGAAAATTTGACTCTCTGCCACCTTTAATAGAGTCATTTTCTCCCCTCCCAGATCCAACACCTCTGGCTCCCTCACGGGATTCTCCACTCGCAGATTTATCTGGAGAAAGTGGAGGGCAACTCGGTCAATCTATCCCTGAAGCAATTCAGACATCTATTTCACATGAAAAGATAGGTTTGACTAAGGATCGGGACTCGCGAATTCCCATTGCACCACCACTGACCTCTCTTGAAGAGGCTAGGGTGATTTTAAATGCAGGTACAGAAGATCAGCATCAGGAAGACTCCTCACGAGCAATAATATTGAGAGATACACAAGCACATGAGTTGAGTGAATCAAACAGGAGAGATATTCAGGTGAGCGCACACACAGACACAAATACTGAAAATCGGTTAGTTCAAATTGCTGAACTGAAAGAACAACTTGCAAAAAGTCAGGCTGAGGCTCAATCATTCAAAGCACAAGTGGTTGAACGGTCTTCTTCTTCCACCTCTGTCAATAATCAGCTGGCTCTCATCAGGACTGAAATATCATATTTGAAGACCTCTGTTATACCAAAGCTTAACTCAATCCAGGCATCAGCAACTTTATCAGCTGAAGACATTTCAAACTTCTGCTCTCTCCATACAAGAATGACTTCTCTTGAAGACTTGGTTGAAATGAATCATTCACCGGACTCCTCCAGATTTCTGAAGATAGAGATGGGCATGAAACATCTCAATGAAGGGATGAAGCACTTGTACTTCATGATCAAAAATTCTCACTGCCCTAATGAAGAACAAAGGACTTTCTTTGAAGGGCCGTTTGGTGGAGGCTCAGGCTCTGTAGGTGATGGAGGTCATGGAGGGTCTAAGGGAAAGTCTGTAGAGGATTCCTCAACTAAGGGGGAGAAGAAAGGGAAAAGTGGAAAGGGAAAAGAAAAAGATTCGTATGCTGGAGGCACAGGCAAGGCTGATGATGTCTACTATAGTGGAGAACATGATGACTTTGATATTTTTGACATTCCCACTGAACCAATCTTGGGAGATAAAGATGGTTTCTTTGAAGCTGAGGAGGAAAGTGATTTTGGAGAATTGGAAGAGGAAGCTCAAGTGGATCCTGTTTTTGAGAAAGAGTTTCAGCAGCAGTAGTCAGAGTTGAAAAGAAAAGAAGCTGAACTCAGAAAGGTATCCCAGATCATTGATACGAGGAAAAATATTGAACGAACAGAAACTCTTTAAAAGCAACGTCTTCATGACATTAAAGCTAAAGAAAGGAGAAGAGATGTCAGACTGAAGATTGGTGAAAATGGGATGAAGCTAGGAGAGTACTTGATATGCCTCAGCTAAGCACAAACAATGATAGGCAGTTTCTACATCTTCTGGACAAGCTGGAGATCTCTAATCCAAACAATGACGTGTACATGAATGCTATAAAGACTGAAGTCTCAAGGATCATAGCTGCCTTTGACAGATCTCTAAATGAAATGAGCATATTTGTATTTTGTCAGAGCGAAGGATCTTTCAAGGTATCACTTCATCTATTTGAGAATCGTTCTTTATCAGAGATTTGGGTTCTTCTCAACAAAGTCAAAAGAAGCTCAGAATTGAATGAAGTTCTTCGAGAAAGGCTCAAAGAGTTTGCCAGCAGGGCTAGTCCTCAAGTGGTCAACAATCCTCATCAGGTAAGATTCTTTAAGTCTGACTGTCTTCAAATCTGCCAGCTCGATTCACAATCTCTTAAAGACTACTCAGCTAAGCATCTTGTCTGGATGGAACATCACTTAAGAACTGCTGGATATTCATCAATGTTGAAAACTCAAGCAGCTGATCTGATTCATGCTTATTATGAAAAGAATATTAAAAGGTACAATCAGTTCAAGAATAAGCTAAAGTCAGTTGGAGTTCAACCAGTTAGGCCAGCCAGCTTCACTTCTGAAAAGGATCGTGTCTTTGACAAGGAGTTGCTTCAAGATTTGAAAGAAGATGAATTCGGAAGAGAAGACAACTTAATTCAATTAGCTCAAAACTTAATGTAATTTGCTTAGAGCTTTATGAATCAAGATAGACTAATGTAGTTATATGTTCAGTCTAGAGGAACATCTATCTTGTATTCACTTGTAAATTTCTTTTGGAATCTAGAAAATGTTAAATATAATCCAGAACTTTTCTGCTATTTACTTTACATTACTGTTTAAATATTTTTCTTATTTGTTAGTTGAGTTATCCTCTAGGTATTTGTTGTTATTGTCTAACAAACAAATAGGGGGAGATTGCAAGGCATATGTCATAGCCTATTTGTTTATTCGAGGATTTAACTCAACTCAAATAATGATGTAACAAGTAAATAGTGGTTCTATCGTCAGAGAGATCTCTCAAAGTAACATATGTCAAAGGATTAAGTAACATTGTTCAACTACAGACTTGAGGACTTAATTCACTGGAAGAAGCTCAAAATATTGATCATACCTCAGTGATATAAATCAAGATTGTGGATTTAATCAAGTGACAGAGATCTCGTCAGGGTATTAATTAATTACAAGGATTTAGTCTGAAGAAAATCAAGAGTATCAAAGTTAAGGCATGAAGAAAGTCACGAAAGTTAGTCACTCATGAACCAAACAGTACATCGAGTGTCAACATTGAAGTGGTGGAATTGATTCATAATTGACAGTGATTTTCAGAACATTTTCAGAAGAATGGTTGTTGCTCAAGATTAGTATTAATTCTCTATAAATTAGTTAAGTCATATAATTTAATTAAGAGAATAAATTAAATCTACAAAGATTAATTTATTGATTAATTGAATTAATTGATAATTAATTCAGAATTATTATTTGATTAAAATCTGTTTTAATCCAGCAAGACTATCTTTTGTATTAGCAAGACAATCGGTATGACAATCAATAGTCATACCGAAAGTCATGCCAGTTCATTTAGATTGTCTTGCCGAAAGTTCTATCAGTTCAATGGATAGTCCTACCGAAAGTTCTACCAGTTAAAAGGATTGTCTTGCTAAGCTAAAAGGATTGTCTTGCCAATTAAATCAAGGATTGATTTAATATAAAAGAACTGAAGCTGATTTTCAACAGAAGCAGTGCATTGAATATCAAACATAGAAGAACACAGAACAGAGAAAAACAGCAGAGAACTTATTGCAATTTCTCAGAACATTTATTTCTAGTATTAATTGTTAAATCTAAAACACTAGAAATCCTTTTCTTGTTCTTGTGTAACTAACTAGCGGATCAAAATCCCTAGAACTTAATCTCAAATTGCTTTTAGAATTTGATCCTTTTTATTTCAAAAATAGAAAAAGTTCATGTCAAATTTATTCTAGATTTGGAATAATTTATTTGAGATTAATCCCTTGTAAACGATACCGTTGTTGTAACACCTTTCAAGTTTAATAATAGTTTTATTTAACTTGAATTTTGTTTCACTTTTTTATTCCGCATTTTATTCGATTAAACGGTATTGTTTATATTCAACCCCCCTTCTACAAACATATTGAGACCTAACAATTGGTATCAGAGCCTTCTGATTAACGAATAAATCAAGATCCTAGACTTTTGTGATTCTTTCACTCCTTGAATTTTTATTTACTCAAAAATTCATAATGACTACACAAAAAGTTGGAACCGTTAAAATTCCACTATTCGATAAAGAAAATTATGTTATGTGGAAGAAGAAGATGCTATTGTTTTTACAAGTTGCAAATCCCAAATATCTGGAAGTGTTAAAGAAGGGTCCAAAAATTCCGATGGTTATTGAACCAAAGGTAATCGAAAATGATGTGGTGATTACCAAAGCTAGAACTTATGTAAAGAATCCTGAGGATTTTTCTCCTGCTGAAAAAGAAGAAGCCTCCTTGGATGCTAGCCTTCAATTAATTTTAGTAGATTCCCTTGATCCCTTGATGAATAGACATGTGATGAACTGTAAAGATTCCAAACACATCTGGGAAACTATTGAGGTGATTAATGAAGGCACATAGGAAGTTAGGGAGAATAAGTTAGAAATCCTAACCTCTGAGTATGAATACTTTAAATCCAATCCAGGAGAAGGAATCACTGAAGTGTTTGAGAGGTACAATGCATTGATCAACAACCTGAACATTAATGGTAAATACTATTCAATCAGGGAGGTCAACAAAAAGTTCCTTTTAACACTGCCAACTCATCTCGAACATAGAATCACTGCCATAAGAGAAGCAAGAGATCTGAGTGAGATTTCTTTGGAAAGGCTCTATGGTGTGCTAAAAACCTATGAGTTGGAGCAGATTCAGCAGAAGGAAGTCTACGGGAAAGGAAGAGTGGTCAGCACGTCTACTGCTCTAGTAGCTGAAGAACAACAATAACAACCACAACAACAACAACAATCTCAACAGTCAGAAAGAATGGTACAGTCTTCCAAGGCTGAAGAAAATGTGATAGTAGCAGAATTCGATACTCCTATTACAAATCAATCAGGAGATGATTTTTATTCCTTGGAAGAACTGGAGCAATTGGAAGATGAGTTAATGGCCCTGATTGTCAAGAGATTCTCCAATGTGAGATTCAAGAGGAATCCCAAGTTCAAGTACAAGTCCAACTACAACAGATTCCAGAAAGGTGGATCTTCATCCTCTAACACCAGCAGTGGTGGGTACAAAATAGGGATGGTTGATCGAAGCACCATTCGAGGCTTCAACTGCAATGAGTTGGGACACTTTGCCACAGAATGCAGGAAGCCAAAACAAGTTAGGAAGAACTATTATGATTCTAATCAGAAGAGTAAATCTGAAAGGGCTTACCTGGCAAAGGGAAGAAGCTGGGATGATACTGACAGTGAAGATGAAGAAGTTGGGAATCTTGCTCTCATGGCTAGTGATGCAAACACCTCATCGTCAAGAAAAGAGGTAAAATTTACTGATGTTGAATTAGTTTATCATCTAGGAGGTTCCTTAGATTGTGCTCGTCGTGATAATCAAATGTTAAATCAACAAATCAAAGACCTTGAGAAAGAGGTCAGTGAATTAAGACTTGTACACATTAATCAAGATAAATTAAAAGAACAAGTATCTTTTCTAGAGAATAGAGTTGACTGTTATAGACAACTCGAAACTATTCTCAAAGACAAGATCACCGGTCTTGAGGCTAAGGTTAAAGCTTACTTTAATTCTTGTTCGAAGTCCAAAGAGTTTTACAATAAGCAAGCTGTTAATCAAACATCTGGAATATGTTATAATTACAATGTTGCTATTGGAAAATTAGGCATAAACTCCCCTCCTCATGTCTGTGCTAAAGGTAGGGAAGTACCACATGTGCTTAAGGGTGTTGATGAACCCCTCTATAAAGAATCAATTGCTGAACCATTTGATGAGACCTCATTTATTATTCAAGAAGAAATCCGTGCTGAAGATCTTGCTAATGAGAAAGTTGTTTCCAAGTCAAGTGTGTCAAAGGCTCCAGTCAAAGTTGTGAAAGCAACTTAGACTAACTCAGACACACATGAGTTGGATAACAAAAATGCCATGTCTACCATGCATAAGTTGCATATTGTTAATCTCTCTCATAAAGCATGTGGTGTTCCTGATTGTATGTCTTGTGCTTTTAATTTGATGTATGCTTATTTTAATGATAAGCATGTTTCTAATGATAAGACTACTCCTCGTCAGCATGTGAATAATAGGAAGCATGATAGGTCTAAGACTGCTAGTCCTTCTAAAGTTAGAAAGGAGACATTTGTGCCTAAGCCTAAACAGAAATTTGTCAAGGCTGTTTACAAGGTCAAATGTCCGGTCATTGAAAAAGTTGAGAACATTAAAGTTAAAAATGTTGTTTTGCCTGATAAAGGCCAATTTTACAAGTATGTCGGACCCAACCAAGCTTGGGTTCCGAAGAAGGTCTAATCCATTTGTATTGCAGGGCATTAAACAGGTACAACCGGCAGTGTGGATTCTTGACAGCGGATCGTCAAGACATATGACCGGAGATAGAGCCCTGCTATCAAATGTGGTTGAGAAAGCTGGCCCAGTGGTTACCTTTGGAGATAACAGCAAAGGTTTAACTGAGGGATATGGCTGTTTGCTAGCTGCAAATGTTATCACTGAATATGTGTATGTTATGCAAGGACTTGAACACAATCTGCTTAGCATTAGTCAGTTCTGTGACAACGACTACAATGTTTTATTCGACAAGCTGAAGTGTCAGATCCTGCACAAGAAAAATGAAAAACCCTCCTTGATGGAAATCAGGAAAGGAAATCTGTTCGTAGCTGACATGAACTCTGGAAGAAATCCTGAAGTCAATTGTTTCTATGAAAAGGCATCGTCAGATGAGAGTTGGCTATGGCACAAGAGACTTTCTCATCTCAATTTCAAAACAATGAATTCTCTTTTAAAAAATAGAATTGGTCAGAGGTCTGCCTCAGCTGGAATTCTCCCCAGAAGGACTGTGTGAGGCTTGCCAGAAAGGAAAGTCAAAGAAAGCAAGTCACAGAGGCACTGACACATCCTCCATAACTGGTGTTCTGCAATTATTGCACATGGATTTATTTGGACCAGTTAATGTTCTTTCGATGTCAAAGAAGTGTTATTGCCTTGTGATAGTTGATGACTATTCCAAGTATACGTGGGTTTTATTCCTTCACTCTAAGGATGAAACACCACAAGTTATGATTGATCATATCAAGTTGATCGAGTTAACTCAACTCAAATAAGGATGTAACAAGTAAATAGTGGTTCTATCATTAGAGAGATCTCTCAAAGTAACATATGTCAAAGGATTAAGTAACATTGTTCAACTACAGACTTGAGGACTTAATTCACTGGAAGAAGATCAAGATATTGATCATGCTTCAGTGATATAAATCAAGATTGTGGATTTAATCAAGTGACAGAGATCTCGTCTGGGTATCAATTAATTACAAGGATTTAGTCTGAAGAAAATCAAGAGTATCAAAGTCAAGGCATGAAGAAACGTCACAGAAGTTAGTCACTCATGAACCAGACAGTACATCGAGTGTCAACATTGAAGTGGTGGAATTGATTCATAATTGATAGTGATTTTCAGAAGATTTTCAGAAGAATGGTTGCTGCTCAAGATTAGTATTAATTCTCTATTAATTAATTAAGTCATATAATTTAATTAAGAGAATAAATTAAATCTGCAAAGATTAATTTATTGATTAATTGAATTAATTGATTAATTAATTCAGAATTATTATTTGATTAAAATCTGTTTTAATCCAGCAAGACTATCTTTTGTATTAGCAAGACAATCGGTATGACAATCAATAGTCATACCGAAAGTCATGCCAGTTCATTTAGATTGTCTTGCCGAAAATTCTATCAGTTCAATGGATAGTCCTACCGAAAGTTCTACCAGTTAAAAGGATTGTCTTGCTAAGCTAAAAGGATTGTCTTTCCAGTTAAATCAAGGATTGATTTAATATAAAAGAACTGAAGCTGATTTTCAACAGAAGCAGTGCATTGAATATCAAACATAGAAGAACACGGAACAGAGAAAAACAGCAGAGAACTTATTGCAATTTCTCAAAACATTTATTTCTAGTATTAATTGTTAAATCTAAACCACTAGAAATCCTTTTCTTGTTCTTGTGTAACTAACTAGCGGATCAAAATCCCTAGAACTTAATCTCAAATTGCTTTTAGCATTTGATCCTTTTTATTTCAAAAATAGAAAAAGTTCATGTCGAATTTATTCTAGATTTGGAATAATTTATTTGAGATTAATCCCTTGTAAATGATACCGTTGTTGTAACACCTTTCAAGTTTAATAATAGTTTTATTTAACTTGAATTTTGTTTCACTTTTTTATTCCGCATTTTATCCGATTAAACGGTATTGTTTGTATTCAACCCCCCTTCTACAAACATATTGAGACCTAACAATTTTGTTCAACTTATCATGAAGTTCACAACAT
The DNA here is from genome assembly GCF_009905375.1 of Apium graveolens. Classification (NCBI taxonomy): domain Eukaryota; kingdom Viridiplantae; phylum Streptophyta; class Magnoliopsida; order Apiales; family Apiaceae; genus Apium; species Apium graveolens. The sequence goes on along the minus strand of NC_133657.1, from coordinate 25,682,735 downwards.
ATTCCTAACAATCTCCCCCAATTAGAGTCTCATTGCTTGTGATGCTCAATAGGTCATCCAATCTGAAGAATCTTCTAACACCTTTGTCATCCATGAATTCCATCAGCCAGTAAGGTCTCAAGTGCACTATATTTCCTGTCAAGGGAATGGATATAGTATTTGGAAGTGCATTTGAGGCTTTTCTGCTCCTGAGTTCTTCAATCTTCTTTAAAACCAATTTATTAGCTGTTATATTGAATCCAAAATTTTTTTTTGAAGGATGAGAAGATCTTTATCAAAACAGAACAACTTTCTTGAAGAATTCTGTGAAGGGCAATATTATCTCTTTCCCACCCTTGTATTCGAACACCAGTCTTTCAGGGAGATTTCCGTGAGTATCAATTCCCCTCACTTATTCTAATTCATCCATGTAGAGATTGATATCTAAAAATTCCTTGATATCACGGATGTATAAAAGATCTCCCTTGTTGACAGTTGGTTGAGATTTGGTTAGGTTTTGGTTCTGAGTTTCATAGGCTTGACCTTCTTGATTGCTCTTGTCTTTGTCTTCTTTAGCTTGTTGAAGATTGGTAAATTAAGATCAGGAAGAGGTAAACTATCCCAGTCTATAGGCTCATCCTTGGGAACTATTGGCTCACCATGAAAGTTCTTTGTAGGATCTACCTTAAATTCATCCTGTACTTTAGAGGGCTTGGATGTTTGAGTTGAAGTTATAGACTGTTTGGGAATTTAATCTTCCATTTCCTCATCACAGAAGTCCAATTTTCTCTTGATTCTTTGTTTGTATCTTGGCTTCTTTGTTTGTTGAGGTTCCTTGTTCATTTTCTGATCCCGAGCTTCAGTTATCACAGGTTGCTTTTCAGAAATCTCAGTTGCAGTTTTCACAGCTTGAAGCTTGGCTACTATAGCAGCTTCCTTTTTCTTTTGTTTAAGTTTCTTAGCATCTAAAGTAGCTTACTTCTTTTCTTGCTTGATTCTTTCCTTTTCTTCCTGCTTTGCTTCTGCAAACTGAGGGTGTCCAGCCACCACCCATATAACGACTCATGTATTTTCTTTTTATTTTCAATATTTAAACGTGTAATAATTGAATAATTAATTAAATAAAATGTGTGCATTGATTTTTGGCAGCAGTGTGTAGATTTTTATTAATTATCTGTGAATAATTGATATATGGTATGGATTTTTGTGATTTATTATCGAGATATGTGGTTTTGTTATTGCTTGTAAAAGTGATTTTATTAAAGTTTTAATTTCATAAATATTTGAATTGTCTCTAATATTTGTTTCATAATTTTATAATTTCAATAATTATTTTTAGGATCTTATAAAATTGAGAAATCAATATTTCACTAATTATTTATCTTTAAATGATTTTCTGAGTATATTTATTTATAAATTCCATATTTAATTCCAGAATTCTTCAAAAATCATGAAATTCATATTTTATTAAGTTTACAATATTCTGGTAATTTTAAAATTATTTTAGAAATTTTCGAGATTAATTTCACCCTCGCGTTGTTTCGTTTCTTTCCATTTTCTTCTTCTTCACTTTTTCTCCGATCTTCTTCCGGCCTTCAGTCCCGGTAATTACTTCCGGCTGCTTTTGTTTCGATTTCCAACCGGTTCGTTCTTGTTATTATATATATGTATGTGATTGCATGTATATCAGTGTGTGCTCCTTTATTTTGTGTGCGTGTGTGTGTGAGTTCTCTGTGTGTGTGTGTGTGTGAGTTCTCTGTGTGTGTGTGGTGGTGGAGGCGTTTGGTGCATGTGCTTGTATTGGTTGACTGATTTTTTTTGTTATAAATTTCTGCAGAGAATAATTTGATTAAGGATTCGTCAAATAAATTTATGTGGGAAATTTTTTGGTAATTAATCGGCGAAGTTTTTGGTTGGAATCCGAATTACCGGGTACCCCGAGAATTTTGCCACCGTACCGCAATGACTCGTTATGAGCGGACGATGGACGGTGATGACTTTGTTGTGAGTCCTAAATTTCATAAATAAATAAAATAATTTGTATAAGATGTTTTCGGAAATAAATTGTATATTGGAATTGTACGTAAATAAATAAGTGATTGTGGAATTGGTGTTGTAATATCGAAACTTGTGGATTGATGTGATTATTGATGTCGATTGTAATCGACGGGTAGGCTTATAATCTAAAGAGTTGTGGCCAAAAATTTTCTAAAATTTACTTTAAATACGAGAAAAATGTACTTTATTATATTAAATGTTGTACCCCTATTTGTATATGGACTACGTGATCATGTGATTGTGTGTATAATAGCTATACGAGTCGGGTTATCGGATTGGGTTAGTAGGGTTGAGGATATCAAGCATGTCGGTATAACTAATTAGGTATTCTGTATTTGTAGATCCCAGTCGAGTTTCACAGGACCGAAGTTAGCATAAAAGCTACTTAGGATTCCCGAGAGCATTCCAAGGCAAGTACCCCTGAGCATTCTTTTATGGTTCAGTACGTATGAATAGCTAATGTTTTAATCTCGTAAAGGAACATAAACGTTTTAAGTTATGTATCCCCTGTAATTATAAATCACTATTTTCAACCTGTCTTGGGGAAAAGTAACTTCGAAAGGTACCTATCTCGAATGAAATGATTTGCAAACTAGATTTTATATGTGTGTTGTTAAAATGAATGGTTTTGAAATGAGATAGGTACAAGTGATTTCGAAAACTGGATAAAACGATACAGTGGTAAATGGGATGGCAGTTAGAGCCGTCTGATGTTGATAGCCTGATTAGCTGTCTTCACATATCCGTTACGTATTTGATTTGGCTTTGTGATTCCCGTAAGGGTATAAGTAATTGATACAGTGGTTTTATAAATGTGAACAACATGCTAAAATTAGACTCTAGTACTTACACATCACACTACTATGTTGGTTTATTAAAAGCATGCTAGTTAGTGATATCCAGTTATCTCAGCATTTCATTATATATTATTGTTCATATGATTATAGCACTGTTCCTATCTTTGGTTACATTACTGTATTTATTCTGTTATTCATATGTTGGTATTGCTGAGCGACTATGCTCACCCTTACAACATGTTATGTATATATGTCGCAGATGCCTAGAAGACCAGTCAGACAGACCTGTGTTCCCGCCCCTTCAGGACCCGGCTCCTCAGAGGTAGTGTATATCAGGCCACATGTGGTTTGATGAGTTGCTGAATAAAGTTAGAGTGTGTCAGACGTTGAATAAATGGTTTATTATAATGTGAACTTGAATCATACTTGAACCTAGATCGGATCTTAGTTTTGGGTCAAGTTAGTATATATTAATAATAATCTTGTTGTTTATATTTCTGGTAATTGTGTCGAGTGACGTCAACTCCTAACCCCGGGGTTGAGGCCGTCACAGTTGGTATCAGAGCTACAGGTTCAAGTCCTTGATCCAGGTTAGGATTGTGTCAAATAAGTGTTAAAGTGAGTCTTAAGGTGTGAGTCAGCAACTCATATAGAGGAGCAAACCCTTAGAGTCAGTCGAGGGTTCCGACGGCATTACCCTGGCATCTATTAAATGTTTTGATAGAATTGCCTTGACCCGGTTGTGTCTTTCCTGTATTTATCCTGTTGGCAGTGGCCTATTATGATTTCTAGTTCTCCTTCTCGGGAGAACCCCACAGACCCGGATAGCTCAAATTCTGAGAGGACCCTGGATATTGTTGCTGAGGAGACCCCTATGCCTCCTCCACCAGTTCCTTCTTTTGTACCGAGGGACATCCCTGGACCTAGTGCGCATCCCCGTTGGGTACGTAGGTCTGTGTCTGCTGTTAGGGATTTTCCTCCTGACTGTGGTCCCAGTTCTTCCTCGTCGACACCTCCGGTTCCTCCTATAGCCCCTAGTGGTACTTCTTCTCGGAACCCTTACCATGTTCACCGAGTGGTGAATACATCTTTTATCACAGAGCAGAGTCCGGGGTTGGCTGCTCAGCTTGATCGGATACCCGTTGCACCTTTCCAGGGCATTTCTGCCCCTTCCCCTGAGGTGCAGGCCTATGTGCGATCCTTGACCCAGATGGTTGTTGAGAGGGATAGATCCATTGATCATTTCATTAGCTCAGAGTTTAAGGCTGTGCAGTATTAGGACCTAGTGAACTGGTTAGTGTTTGAGCTAGGTTCTATCGGTGGCAGTGGTAGTGGTTAGACTAGGATTGCAACAGAGAGATATAGAGCTCAGAGTTGGCTTCCAGGAGTTCTGTAGTTGTTTTCCTTGTATATGTATATTATGTTGTGATAGTCTGTAGTAGGCGGAGGCTGATATGACAGCCAGTTTTGATGTGTATTTGGATGGTTTCTCTTCAGTTGGATTTCAGTTGTACTAGTTGGATTCCTGCTGGTTATTGTATTGTAGCTTCTTTATTTTGTTGTTCAGTTTTTATATATTTGTGTGTTGCTATTATTGTTGTTACTATTATTGTTTCTTCTGTTGCTGGCATTTCTAGATTATGATCATTCACTCAGGATGGATCCAAATAAATTGAGGATGAGGATATTGTCTTAGTGGCAACGCTCTCCTAATGCATATGTATAAACTGTTTGGAGCAATCCATTTTCTTATATATGACTGATATATTTCAGGAGATGCCACTAAAGAAGAATTATCAACCCAATAACGGATTTGCTGGGGATCCCTCCATGAGTGAATTGATGAATTTATTACGTCAGCAGTGTACTCAACTAGCCCAACAACAACAATAATTCTAGCAGCAGCAACAACAATTGCAGCAGCAACAACAATAACAACAACAACAACAACAACAACAACAGCTCATACAACAACAACAACAACAGAAAATCCAACAGCAGCAACTGCAAATCCAGCAGTAGCATGAGATGAGGGGGACAAACCAAGGTGTTAGTTTTAAGTCTTTCCAGGAAGTGAAGCCCCCAAAGTTTAAAGTTAAGGTAGATCCTGTTGCTGCCAGGATATGGTTGAAGGAGATGGAAAAGGCGTTTGCGCTCACCAAGGTGAGTGAGGATTTAAAGACGGATTATGCTAGTTATTTTCTGAAAAATGATTCGAATTATTGGTGGGAATCCACGCGAGCATTAGAAGGAGAAGGTCCTGTCTCATGGGCCAGATTCACAGATCTGTTCTTGGAAAAATACTTTCCAGACTGTCTCCAAAGTCAGATGGAGATGGAGTTTTTATAATTGAAGTAAGGAAATATGAGTGTTACGGAGTATGAAGCGAAGTTTACGGAGTTGGCCCGTATAGCACCGGAATACGTAAGTTCGGAAGCTCAACGAGCAAAGCGGTTTCAACTAGGGTTGAAGCCAGAAATAAGGAGTGGAGTTGTAATTGTACAACTTAAGACATATACTTCGGTAGTCCAGGATGCCTTAGTGATAGAAAGTGACCAGAGGTTAGCTGCAAAGGAGCAGGGTGAGAAGAAAAGGAAGTTTGAAACTGGACCTGCTAGGTCAGAATCAGGTATAGCAAGTCAGAAGTTCCAGCATTGGTTTAGAAAGAATAAGAATAAGAGGTTCCGAAGACAGAATTTCCCTCAGGCTAGACCCAGTACCACTTCAGTTAAATTTACCCCGACAAGGCTTAGCAATACGGTGATTGATTGTAAGACATGTGGGAAGAAGCACAGTGGTCAGTGCCGAGAAAATATCAATTGTTTTAAGTATGGCCAGAAGGGTCATTATTCCACGGAGTGCAAGTCTGAGACTCAAGGAGTAACCTGTTTTAGTTACGGCAAAGTGGGGCATATTGCTAGGAATTGCAAGTCAGTGACCCAAGGTAGTGTTGGAAGAAGCGTGTCCCAAGGATTAGCAACCAGTACTACTAGAGCTAGAACCTTTAAGATGACCAAGAAATCTCCAGCTCATGATTCCGATGTGGTTACAGGTACGCTTTATCTTAATTTCGTACCTGTTAACGTTTTGTTTGATTCGGGAGCGTCCAAATTTTTTATATCTGTGAATTGTGTGAATAAAATGCAATTGATGTTGGAAGACTTAGATGAGCCGTTGACCATAGAAGTGGCTAATAAAGATAAAGTGCATGTAAGCCAATTTTGTCCTAAATGCTCCATAGAGGTTTTATGATATATTTTCCCTACCGACCTAATACCCTTTGAGTTAGGAGACTTTGATATTATTCTAGGCATGGATTGGTTGTCTCTATATAAGGAAAATATTGGCTGTAAGAAAAGAGAGAGTTGTTATGTACACCCCAAATAATAAAAGAATCAGTTATCAAGGACAGAGGCAGGATAAAAAGTTCCTTTCAGTAATGCAAGAAAAGAGATTGTTGCGACAAGGGTGTGAGGCGTATTTGGCTCATGTGGTGGATACGAAGAAAGAGACCCCTATTTTGAATGAGATTCCCATAGTAAGAGAATTCCCTGATGTCTTCCCAGAAGAGTTACCAGGATTGCTACCTGATCGAGAAATAGAGTTCTCCATTGAATTGATACCCGGAGCCGAACCAGTTTCCAAAGCTCTATATAGGATGGCCCCAATGGAAATGAAAGAATTGGCTAAGTAACTTTAGGAACTATTGGATAAGGGAGTTATTCGACCCAGTATTTCTCCGTGGGGGTGCTCCAGTGCTATTCATAAAGAAGAAAGATGGAAGTATGAGATTGTGCATTGACTACAGAGACAAGTTGACAATAAAGAACAAGTATCCTTTGCCATGCATCGACGATTTGTTTGATCAGCTTAAGGGGGTTTGTTATTTCTCAAATATTGATTTATGGTCTTGCTACCACCAACTGAAGATAAAGCCCTAAGATATTCCCAAGACTACATTAAGAACAAGGTATGACTATTATGAGTTCTTAGTGACGTCGTTTGGATTGACAAATGCGCCAGCAGCTTCCATGGATTTAATAAATCGGGTGTATAAGGAATATTTGGATAAGTTTGTTATTGTATTTATTGATGACATCCTCATATATTCAAAGAATCCAAAAGACCATGCGACGCATTTACGGATTGCCCTTCAGAATTGAGAGAAAAGAGACTGTATGCAAAGTTCTCCAAGTGTGAGTTTTGGTTGACAGAGGTACAGTTTCTTGGACATGTAGTGAGTAAGGAAGGTATTAAAGTAGACCTAGTAAAGATTGAAGCCGTATCAAAGTAGGAGCAACCGAAGACTCTGACGGAAATAAGAAAATTTCTTGGATTAGCTGGATATTATCGAAGGTTTATAAAGGATTTCTCGAAGATTGCATCCCCATTAACCAGCTTAACCAGGAAGAATGAGAAGTTCATTTGGACGTAAAAGTGTGAAGAAATTTTCCAAGAATTGAAAAGAAGATTGGTGAAAGCTCCAGTATTCGTATTGCCAGATGAGATGGGAAACTTTGTGATTTATAGCGACGCTTCTTTGAAAGGTTTGGGATGTGTATTAATGCAGCACGACAAAGTTATTGCCTATGCCTCCAGAAAATTGAAGCCTCACGAGCAGAATGATCCAGTTCATGACCTTGAGTTGGCAGCTATAGTGTTCGCTCTAAAGTTATGGCGTCATTACTTGTATGGAGAGAAGTGTGATATTTATACGGATCATAAGAGCCTGAAGTAACATATTCACACAGAAGGATTTGAACATGAGACATCGATGGTGGTTAGAACTGATAAAGGACTATGATTGTTCGATTAACTACCACCCAGGTAAAGCCAATATGGTGGTTGATGCCTTGAGCAGAAAAGAGAAGTTGAATATGGTTCGGATTGCGGATGAACTAGCATGAGACTTGGAAAGGATGGAGATTGAGGTTCGAGTACCAAGTGAGAGTCAGGAGCAATTATATGAAGTTACCTTCCAGCCAGCGTTGATGGAAAAGATCAAAAGGTGTCAATAAGGAGTTATGGAACAAGAGTTGGATACTTTAATAGGAGAAGAGTTGTGTACTCAAAGGGATAACCAAGGTTTGTTTAGATTTTCCTCTCGAGTTTGGATTCCTAATGTAACGGAACTGAAGAATGAAGTATTACACGAAGCGCAAAGCTCTAAGTTTTTTATCCACCCTGGTAGCACTAAGATGTATCAAAACTTGAAGAGAAACTTTTGGTGGCCAGGAATGAAGAAGGATATTGCCAACTGGGTGAGCAAATGTCACGTGTGCCAAACGGTAAAAGCGGAGCATCAACGACCAAGTGGATTGTTACAACCTTTGGAGATTCCCCAATGGAAGTGGGAAGAGATTGCCATGGATTTTGTAGTGGGATTGCCAAGAACGAGAGCAAATCATGACGCTATTTGGGTGATCATTGATAGGTTGACCAAGTCAGCGCATTTTCTTTCGATCAATGAAAGGTATTCTTTGGAAAAGCTAGTTAAGTTATATTTGGATGAGATAGTTACCAAACATGGAGTGCCTGTGTCTATAGTGTCAGATCGAGACCCGAGATTTAATTCCAGGTTTTGGACTAAATTCCAAGAGTGCCTAGGAACAAATTGCATATGAGCACCGCTTATCATCCTCAGAAAGACGGCCAACGTGAAAGAACGATTCAGGCCATAGAGGATATGTTGAGAGTCTGTGTTTTGGATTTTAAGGGTAATTGGGATGAACACTTACCTTTGATTGAGTTCTCGTACAATAACAGCTACCATGCCAGTATCGGAATGTCGCCTTACGAAGCTTTGTATGGACGTAAGTGTAGATCACCGTTGTATTGGGATGAAGTAGGAGAGAAGAAAGTATTAGGTCCCGAGGTTATTCAGCAAACCAGAGATGTAATAGTATTGATTCGAAAAAGGTTAGAAGCAGCCCAAGATAGACAGAGAAAGAATGCGGATTTGCATAGGAAAGATATAAACTTTGAGATAGGAGCTCTGGTGTTACTAAAGGTATCACCTTGGAAAGGGTTAGTGCGATTTGGGAAAAAAGGAAAACTTAGCCCTAGATTTATAGGACCATTTGAGGTTTTGAAGAAAGTAGGGAAGGTTGTCTATGAGATAGCGTTACCACCGCAGTGACAGCATATTCACAATGTGTTCCACGTATCCATGTTGAAGCCCTATGTCCCTGATTCAAATCAAGTCATAGAATATGAACCGATTGAGCTTCAGCCAGATTTGTCCTATATGGAAAAATCGATCCAAATCTTATACCGTAAAGAACGAGTCCTTAGGAATAAGTCGATCCCCATAGTGAAGGTCTTGTGGAGAAATCCTCGAGTAGAAGAGTCTACTTGGGAATTAGAGTCAGACATGCTTGATAAATATCCGTATTTATTTATCTGAGTTAGATTCTGGGGATAAAATCTTTTTAAGGGGGAAAGGATATAACGACTCCTGTATTTTCTTTATATTTTCAATATTCAAACGTGTAATAATTGAATAAATAATTAAATAAAATGTGTGTATTATTTTTGGCAGCAGTGTGTAGATTTTTATTAATTATCTGTGATCTATTGATATATGGTATAGATTTTTGTGATTTATTATCGAGATATGTGGTTTTGTTATTGCTTGTAAAAGTGATTTTATTAAAGTTTTAATTCCATAAATATTTGGATTATCTCTAAAATTTGTTTCATAATTTTATAATTTTAATAATTATTTTTAGGATCTTATAAAATTGAGAAATTAATATTTCACTAATTATTTATCTTTAAATGATTTTCTGAGTATGTTTATTTATAAATTCCATATTTAATTCCAGAATTCTTCAAAAATCATGAAATTCATATTTTATTAAGTTTACAATATTCTGGTAATTTTAAAATTATTTTAGAAATTTTCGAGATTAATTTCACCCTCGCGTTGTTTTGTTTAATTGTTAAAAAGCGGGTATAAAGTGCACCTTAAAAATTGTTTTGAAATTTCAAGAATTATGTCTTTAATTACTTTGGGATATTTTTGATAATTTAAGACTAGTTTGGATTTATTTCGATATGTTTAAATCACATTTTGTTTCGTTAAAATAAAAATTCGGGATAAAAATCGGGTCCCTGGGTATTCAGGGATGCGTGTTAACAACTTATAGTAAGAAATTAACACATATCTAATTTTGTAAGACACGTGTTAACAACATTTTATTCCCCAAAACATCAATCTCTTGTCTCGGTTGTCTTTTGCTATGTTGCTCTCGATTTCTTCTTCTTCTTCGATTCTCGAAACAACTCTTCATCTTCATCTCATTTCTTTCCCTGTTCTTCTTCTTCCCTTTTTCTCCGGTATTCTTCCGGCCTTCAGTCCCGGTAATTACTTCCGGCTGCTTTTGTTTCGATTTCTAATTGGTTCATTCTTGTTTTTATATATGTATGTGATTGCATCTGTGTGTGCTCCTGTGTTTTGTGTGCATGTGTGTGTGTGGTGGTGGAGGAGGCAACGCCACCTGTGGCTCTGTTTTTGCTCCGTTTGGTTCTGTTGGCGCGTTTGGTGCGTGTGCTTGTGTTGGTTGACTGATTTTTTTGTTACAAATTTCTGTAATGAATAATTTGAATAAGGATTCGTGAAATAAATTTATGCGGGAAATTTTTTGGTAATTAATCGGCGAAGTTTTTGGTTGGAATCCGAATTACCGGGTACCCTGAGAATTTTGCCGCCGTACCGCGATGACTCGTTACGAGCGGACGGTGGACGGTGATGACTTTGTTCAGAGTCCTAAATTTCATAAATAAATAAAATGATTTGTATAAGATGTTTTCGGAAATAAATTGTATGTTGGAATTGTACGTAAATAAATAAGTGATTGTGGAATTAGTGTTGTAATATCGAAACTTGTGGATTGATGTGATTGTTGACATTGATTGTAATCGACAGGTAGGATTATAAACAAAAGAGTTGCTGCTAATTTTTTTCTAAAATTTACTTTAAATATGAGAAAAGCGTACTTTATCATATTAAACGACGTACCCCTATTTATATATGGACTACGTGATCATGTGATTGTGTGTATAATATCTATACGAGTCGGGTTATCGGATTGGGTTAGTAGGATTGAGGATATCAAGCATGACGGTATAATTGATTAGGGTATTCTATATTTGTAGATCTCAGTCGAGTTTCACCAGGACCGAAGTCAGCATAAAAGCTACTTAGGATTCCCGAAAGCATTACAAGTCAAGTACCCCTGACCATTCTTTTCTGGTTCAGTACGTATGAATAGCTAATGTTTTAATCTCGTAAAGGAACAGAAAAATTTTAAGTTACGTATCTCATGTAGTTATAAATCACTATTTTCAACCTGTTTTGGGGAAAATTAACTTCGAAAGGTACCTATCTCGAATGAAATGATTTGCAAACTAGATTTTATATGTGTGTTGTTAAAATGAATGGTTTTTAAATGAGATAGGTACAAGTGATTTCGAAAACTGGATAAAACGATCAGATATGGGATACATAGGGGCCAGAGTAGACCTATTAAGGTGGCGTAAGAGGCTAATTCGGTTGCGCGCAAATTATAACCGATTAGTCCAGCAGGTCAGAGACCTAGCTAATTTCTGAGTTCCGGAATAGGTAAATGGGATGGCAGTTAAAGCCGTCTGGTGTTGATAGCCTGATCAGCTGTCTTCACATATCCGTTACGTATCTGATTTGGCTTTGTGATTCCCGTAAGGGTATAAGTAATTGATACAGTGGTTTTATAAATGTGAATAGCATGCTAAAATTGGACTCTAGTACTTACACATCACACTACTATGTTATTTTATTAAAAGCATGCTAGTCAGTGATATCCGATTATCTCAGCTTTTCATTATATACTGTTGTTCATATGATTATAGCTCTGTTCCTATCTTTGGTTACATTACTATTTTTATTCTGTTATTCATATATTGGTACTGCTGAGCGACTATGCTCACCCTTGCAACCTGTTATGTATTTATGTCGTAGATGCCTAGAAGACCAGTCAGACAGACCCGTGTTCCTCCCCCTTCAGGATCCGGCTCCTCAGACGTAGTGAATATCAGGCCACATGCGGTTTGATGAGTTTCTAAATAAAGTTAGAGTGTGTCAGACGTTGAACAAATGGTTTGTAATAATGTGTACCTGAATCATACTTGAACCTGGATCGGATCTTGGTTTGGGGTCAAGTTAGTATATATTAATAATAATCTTGTTGTTTATATTTCTGGTAATTGTGTTGAGTGACGTCAACTCCTGACCCTGGGGTTGAGGCCATCACAACACAGATTTCTTTCACATTCCTGTAGCTCTTAGCAATTCTTCTCTTTAGTACTGAGTCAGTTGGATCTTTGAAGAATGCAATGGACCTTGCCAATAGCTTCTTTTCAGCTGACCTTGGAGTCTCAAACATAAGATCCAGGGGATTTTTGTCATATGACTTTGGATAATTCCTTTTGGGCTTCAAAACCAAGTTGGCTTTTGGAGACTTTATGCATGAAGGTTGGCCTTTTCCAGATTACCTAGACTCATGTCATTCACAGAAATTTGCTTGACTTGAGAGAAGTGATTAAAGGTCTTGTTTGGTTTTTCAATTGGACCAAATTTCTTTGTGATTTCTTCATCAATCTTCCTTCATTTGTCATCCAATTCCTTCTCAACTGCTGCAACATCAAGCTTCTTGAAATTTGTCTTTGAATCCAACTTAGCAGCTGCTATCTGGATCAGATCAATGTTGTCCAAGGCTGGTGGCTTAGGATATGTAATAACCCCCAAAATTTTCAACTTTTTGTAACCCTTGTGAATAGTGTTTTTGCTGAATGAGAAAACTTTTCATGCCACACTATGTAGGGGTTCTGTTATGGATATTCTGAGATTTTATTAGTACTCTACATGGTATATAAGTGTATGTAAAGATCGTCAGAATCCAATACCGAACACTTTGATTTTTCCCGGAAATCCATTAGATATGGAAAGAATTGAGTATAAGGTAACAGGATAAAAAGGATTTAAATTAAAGGATTATAAGAGAGGATCATAAAAGGAATATAATATATTGAGAAAGGTTAAGGGAACCTAAGTAATAAGATCCCGGGTATGATCCCTCAAACGATAAACGAAAATGAAAGTTAAGCGAACCGTATAACAGATCAACGGTCATTAGGAAAACAATTAAGGAAGTTAATCAAAGGGATTAGAGAGGATGATGTCACCCAACCAATGAGAAGAGGACAAGGAGGGGAAGATGACATCATAGCATGACATAAGCATGACATAAGAAGGAAGGAAATGTGGTGGATTGTTAACCACACAAAAACCAAGGTTAAATTGGTAATTAACCTAAAATAAAACAAACCTAATTCAATCAACCAAGCCAAACAAATCATTTCTCATCAAAACAAACTTTTATTCTCTTCAACAAAAGCTTGCTCTCGGCTTTTTCATTTTCAAGAAGCAAGAAATTTCAAAACTCAAGATCAAGGCTTCCTAAATTGGTAAGATAATTCCCTAGTCATCCTTATGCATAGTTATGGCTATATCATGAGTTTAAGCACCCCATTCATTCTCAATCTTCTTCAATAAATCAATGAAGAAGACAATGAATAGTAATTTCAAAGTTTTTAACTTGATTTTTTCTTGTTTTCCTTTAAGATCCAAGCATCCCTAAGACTTCTCAAGGCTTCTTAAGGCTTCCTAGCTACTCACACCACTTCAAGGAAGGTATATCATCTCCAAACCCTAGATTCCTTTGTATAATAAGATGATTTTGATTGTTATGATGATATAGTAGCTTAATGCTTGTGGTTTAGAGTTTGGGTTGGAGTGGTAGTGAAATGGAATGGTGAATCTTGTTGTTTTGGTTAAAAGAGCTTAAGTATAGTTAAATTCAAGCTTAGGCATAAGTATAAATGTTAATATTGAATTGATTGGGGCTGTTATGATGTGATAAGGATGGACTTTGGTTGTATGAATGGATTGAGGTTGAATTGTGTTGGTTTTGAATGGTTTAAAATTGGGAAATCGCGTAAACATAGCCGTCGTAATGTCCGATTTACTTTAGACTGCTTTTGTTCATAACATTAGGACCCGAGAACCCCCTGCTAAATGTTGACCATTGCCATTTTTAGATAGCTCATGTTACGAGCTTCGTTTTGATATGTAGTTCGTTTGATTCTGATGTACGGTTTAGGAGAAACGACCGTTTCAAGTAACGGCATTTCGCGAACGAAACTTTTCCCCTCGCCTTACTTTGAAACATAGGTTAAAGACCAAAAAGGGTTAATTAATGTATGAAACAATTATGGTAAGTGTGTTAGGCAGTTGGTAAGACACCCGCAAAAGAATCGCCTTAAAACTCTTAATGGTTAATTTATTAAAAATGGTGGAGCCGAGGGTACTCGAGTGACTTAAGAGAATCAGTAAGAGCAAAACAAGCGTTAGAGTCTAAGTTAGTTAAAGTATAGATTTACAAGTGACTTTGGTTTAATTCCAACTTACTTGTTGTTTATAGGTTACCAGACTCGTCCCGAGCCTTTTATCACCCCCAGTCGCTCAGGCAAGTTTTCTATCCGTTATACTGTTGTTGTGATGTATATATGTATATGCATTATCTTGCGATAGATGCATGTTGGTTAATTAGCAAATGTTGCGATATATTGAAGCATGCTGTTATGGTATATATATGCATGCATGTTTCGTATTCTTGCCATATATATCTGTTGGTTCAGTTGATAATACCTATGCTAGAGAATATCAGTAATTTGCATATACCCTTAGTATAGGGACCCAAAGGTGAAAATATTTTCTAAAACCGGGAATTGAGGACCCCGAGTAGATTTGATATATGTATATATATATTTATATATATATATATATGGTTATAGTTTTCAAAACTATTAATCGAATAAGGTTTATTCGATAACTTTATTTTATTAATGAATATTATCTTGAATATTCATTCGAGGACTTATGACTCCTTTATATTATTTATTGAATATTACTTGGATATTCATTGAAGGATGTATGACTCCTTTGTTTTATTTAATAAATATTATTTATAATATTCATTCGAGGTATTACGACTCCGCTTATTATTTATTAATATTCTTTATTTTACTAAAGAATAATGTTCGATAATCAAACTTACTTTTGATATTCAAATAAAGATATTACTTTTGTATAAGTATATCTTTGATTATTTATTATTCATTTCAAGTATAAGCTTTAAAACTTCTACTTCCATTATTTTTATAAAGATTATTCTTTATGGGAATATTATTTAAATAATAATATTCAGATATTTTCTAATATATTGGGACTGATTTATTTCATTAAATCAGCATTACTCCAAACACTCTTTAAAGTGTTTTCGAGTCTTCAAAATGATTTTTAAAGTTAGAGTGGACCCCAAAAACTCATTTTTATATTTAAAATCTTCCTTTCAAAGGGGATTTAAATACTCGCTCAAAACCTGGGGGATCCAGCTCTGTGGTGTATTTTACATTCGCAACGTGGTTGCTGTTTTGAGAAAACAATTTGATTACTTGCCCAACGTTCGGGAAGTAAGTCCATCTAATTGAGTCAGCATAAGCGACAGGCCGGGGTACGGTCTATCAAAGTGTAAGTGGTTGGGTGGCAGTCCATCAACGCGTAAGAGGCCGGGTGGCGGTCCAGCACAAGGTCCTTATGTGGCCAGGGTGATGACCGGTGGGGGATTCATCCATCTACTAGTAGAAAAGGTTACTTATTGGTATCTTTGCCTGATCAGCAAGATATCGGGTTTATGCCAAAATTCTTTTCCTTTCCAAAAATTCATTGGATGTTACAAACTCTGTTCATACTTTACATAACAGAGGTTCCAGGAAATGTTTAAGAGACATATATGTGGATATATATCGGGACTAAATAAAGTATCTCGTAACTTTATTTCATTCAATAATATTTCAAAAATTGAATCTATTCAAGTCTTAACTTGTGGTCTCATCTAGGGGATGACCCTTTTTTTTAAAAAACCTATAATACTTTGAACAGTGGTAGTTCAAGTAGCCTTATAAATGATATAAGTATAGTGAAGTATTTGGTAACTTCATCTTCCTTTAAGCTTATATCCAGTAAGTAATTATCTTACTTTTTATAAAGGTTTTCAGTAAGTTATCTATTAGATACTTGCATTATTGATTACACTATATATTATCTTGCGAGCTGTAAGGCTCACTCTTGCTTTATTTCTTCATCACACAATAACAGTTAGGAAGGATGGCCAGACTCCAGCAGACCCAGTGCAAGAGCGTGGGAAGCGCCCCGCGCCTTCCCGTTGAGATCATAGCTGCTATAGCTGCAGAGGTAGATCTATCTGTAGATCAGACCATCTACTTTTGAGAATCAATTATGTATAATTATAACTTGTGGCAGATAATGGCAATTAATTGTAAACTTATTAAGTAATCATTTTGGGTTGTAATAACTTTTAAATTGTGGATTCAAAGACTTGTACTTATTTCAATTTCATCTCTGAGACTATAACGGGTTGTGGTGTGTGTTAGTGTGGGGTCACAGCATAAGGTTAATTATTATTAATTAAGTGAAGTGATATTGTGGAAATGGTATCAGAGCTAAGCGTTATAAACCTCAGAGATGATGCGATGATATAATAACAAACTCACAAAGATAATAAGAACTCTTGCCAAGTTCATGGTCGGACTACTTAAAGTAGTGCTGACAGTTAAAACCCTTACGGGAACCCTTATAAGTATCATGATAGTAACTTAGCTCGTTTAATGTGTAGGCGCCTGAGATAGAGGACCCTGAGATGTTCGAGCGTGAGCATGATGAGACACTGCTAGATGTTGAGGATCAGGAGGAGCCTGAGATGGAGGAGGATGAGGAGGACCCCTCAGAGGAGTCAGAGACGGAGGTTATTGCTATTTCAGATGAGGAGGACCCCTCAGAGGAGTCAGAGACAGAGGTCATTGCTATTCCAGAGGAGGAGGACCCGGATGAGGTCCCAGTAGCTGAGGAGCGTGTCGGACCTATGGTAGTGGTTGCTGGTACCCCTTTACCCACACTTCCGGTGGTCAGAGCTCCTACCCCTCCACCACTATCTTGGATCCCTTATGATGACAGCTCAGAGACCCATACTTCTGAGCCTAGGCAGACTGAGGAGGCACCCCAGCGGCTCCGGATTCACCACCTCTTGACCCTGCCCACAGGCAGTCTTCGTTAGCCCACGGCTATGTTCAGGATGTACTGAGGACCCGATTGGCTGTTGCTGAGGCCCGACTGGATGAGGCCAGGAGGGAGTTGGATACGGAGAGGGCGGGTAGGCGTACCCGAGCTTATGAGACTAGGGCTGCTATACCCCGATCCTTGAGGAGGGAGCTGACGGGGATAGAGCTCACGTCCCGAGCGAGACTCAGATCTCTCCAGGGGGACAGGCATGGTAGGATCTCCAGGCGGCAGGCCGACTATATCTTCCATCGTGCGATGGAAAGGGTATGGGAGCTGACCCGCTCCGGTGTGTGATTCAGGATTGACGATGGAATAGTCTAGTTGTCTAGTTAGCCGAGGCCTTAGTAAGAGCCAATTTTCCGGGATAGTTGACTTGTATATAGCATCCCTTTTTCTGACTAGACAGATAGACTCTTGTGTATCACTTTTGGGACAGATGGCTGTAGCACTGTTGTACTTTTGACCAGATCAAACTATGTATTTCTCGCATTATGTATATATTTGTTTCCTTCGGTTCAGTTCCTTAGTGACGAGATCACTGTTTTTATCATTATTATTACTGCACTTCGTATTAGAACTTTCATAAAATAATAGAATTGCGATATACGTTCTCCCCATTATAAGAGCTGTGCAAGGCACAATGTTGTATATGATTGTGACCTAACGTTGAATTTCCCAATAATTTTTTTTATTATCAGAATCATGCCGCCAAGAAAGATTGGAACTAGGGCGAACCCTGGATCTGAGGACCAGGGAAGCCATAATCAGGACAATAGAAACCAGGAACACAGTGAAGAGGAAGATGAGGATTATGTGGAACAGGATGACTCCCTGTATGAAGAGGAAGAGGAAACATATGATGTTGAGGGATTTGAGATAGAGGCTGAAGAAGGAGAAACTGAGGTTGAGCAACCAGTACCAAACCCAGGCATGGATCCCATGGGCCAGTTCATGCAACTCCTAAGGCAGAATTTGGAACATCAACCCAACCCACCCCCTCAAGGAAATAACAATGATGTGGCAAACTCTTTCAGGGCTTTTAAGTCCCTTAAGCCCCCTGAGTTCCACGGATCAGCCGACCCAGTTGAGGCAAGGGCATGGTTAAAGGAAATGGAGAAATCCTTTGAGATTCTGAGTACCGATGAGGCACAGAAGACTGTATTTGCTACCTACCTTCTGAAAGGAGAAGCTAACTACTGGTGGGAGGCCAAGAAAAACATGGAGACAGATGCTATTATAACCTGGGAGAGATTCAGTCAGTTGTTTCTGGGAAAGTATTTCCCGAGGTTTATGGAAAACCAGATGGAGCTCAAGTTCTTGGAGCTAAAGCAGAATAATTTGTCTGTAGCAGAGTACGAAGCGAAATTTACTGAGTTATCAAGGTTTGTGCCGGAGTTTGTGAGCATCGAGGAAAAGAAAGCTAGGAGGTTTCAGCAGGGACTGAAACCGTGGATTCAGAATAGAGTGGCAATCCTTGAGCTTACGGATTATGCCACTCTGGTGCAAAAGGCAACGATTATAGAAGCCGGAAGTGAACAAATGCAGAAGGAAAGGGAGAAGAAGGGAATAAAGAGGAAAAGTATGAGCATGGGTGGAGGTTCCGCAGGAAGGAGCTTCCCAACTAGATTTAATCGAGGAGCAGTGTCCCTACCGGGAAGGAACACTGGGTTTAAGCGGCCCATGAGCGTGAATGTGAGCCAGAGTGGCCAGAAGTCAAGAATGTCCTATTCCAACCAGTCTCGACCCCCATTGCCAGCCTGTAACACTTGTGGAAGGATGCATTCTGGGGAGTGTAAAGGAAAGCCGGTAATCTGCTTCAAGTGTGGTCGAGAGGGTCACTATTCAGACAAGTGCACTTCGCCAACCCCCATTACCCGCCCAACCACCACTTGTCATCAGTGTGGACGCCCGGGTCATTGGAAGAGGGAATGCCCAATGAACAAACCAGCAGCTTCGGGAGCAAGCAGGGCTGCTTCCAATAAGCCACCTACTGCAAGGACTTTCAACATGACAGTCCAGGATGCTATGAAAGATTCAGATGTGATAGCAGGTACCCTTTCTCTAAATTCAGTCAGTGCAAATGTTTTATTTGATTCGGGAGCAACTAAATCTTTTATATCAAGGGACTTTGCACATAAATTAAGACTTAAAGCTGAACCCTTAATAGAACCCTTACAAGTAGAAATAGCCAATCATGAAATTATTCCTGTTAACCAGATTCACCCCGCCTGTGAGATAGGCATAGGGGAGCAATCTTTTAGTGTTGATCTGATTCCTTTTAAATTAGGGGAGTTTGATGTAATTTTGGGAATGGACTGGCTATCTAGCAATGATGCTCAGATAGACTGTAAAGGGAAGAAAGTTAAGCTAAATATCCCAGGGAAGAAAGAAGTTATATTTAGGGGAAAGAGGCAGACGCAGAAATTTTTGACCATGGCCCAGGCCAGAAGGATGCTACGAAAAGGAAATGAGGCCTACCTAGCCTATGTGGTGGACACGTAGAAGGAGGTGCCCAACTTACAAGATATTCCAGTAGTCAACGAATTTGAAGATGTATTCCCACAAGACCTTCCGGGATTACCACCCGATAGAGTGATTGAATTTGCTATTGAGTTGGCCCCAGGGACGGCGCCAGTTTCAAAAGCACCTTACCGGTTAGCCCCGTTAGAAATGAAGGAATTAGCTATCCAATTGTAGGAACTCTTGGATAAGGGTATGATAAGACCCAGTGTGTCTCCGTGGGGAGCACCAGTTTTATTTATTAAGATGAAAGATGGGAGCATGAGGCTGTGCATCGACTATCGAGAGTTGAATAAGCTAACCATAAAGAACAGGTACCCATTACCTAGAATAGACGATCTGTTCGACCAGCTAAAGGATGCTGTTTATTTTTCCAAGATCGGCCTGAGAACTGGATATCACCAACTAAAGATTAAACCTGAAGATATTTCCAAGACAGCGTTCCGTACCAGATATGGGCATTATGAGTTCTTGGTAATGTCCTTTGGATTAACCAACGCCCCAGCGGCTTTCATGGATTTAATGAATAGAGTATTTAAGAAGTACTTGGACAAGTGTGTGATAGTTTTTATAGATGATATTTTGATCTACTCAAGGACTGAGGTAGAACATGCAGAGCATTTGAGGATAGCTCTAGGAATACTCAGAGAGGAGTAGTTGTATGTCAAATTCTCGAAGTGTGAATTCTGGCAGAATGAAGTACAGTTTTTAGGACATGTGATCAATAAAGAAGGAGTATTGGTCGACCCCTCCAAGATAGAGGCGGTCTCAAATTGGGAAAGGCCAACCACACCCACAGAGGTAAGGAGTTTCATAGGATTGGCCGGCTACTATCGTAGATTTGTACAGGACTTTGCGAAGATCGCAGCCCCTTTGACACGACTTACTCGTAAGACAGAGAAGTTTGAATGGCCGAAGAAATGCGAGAACAGTTTTCAAGAATTAAAGAAAAGGTTGGTAACGGCCCCGGTGTTGGCAGTGCCGGACGGAAAAGGAGATTTTGTGATATATAGTGACGCGTCGCACAAAGGATTAGGGTGTGTGCTTATGCAGCACGGTAGAGTGATTGCGTATGCATCGAGACAACTGAAGGAATACGAGATTAGATATCCTACTCATGACCTTGAGCTCGCGGCAATAGGATTTGCCATAAAAATTTGGAGGCACTACTTGTATGGAGAGAAGTGCGAGATTTTTACAGACCATAAGAGCCTCAAGTACATATTTACGCAGAAAGAGCTCAACATGCGCCAGAGGAGATGGTTAGAACTAATCAAGGACTATGATTGTGAGATTCTCTATCATCCAGGGAAAGCCAATATGGTGGCTGATGCCCTTAGTAGAAAGGAAAGACTCAGAATGATAACGACTTCGGAAGAATTGATAAGGGATTTTGAGAGAATGGAAATAGAAGTAAAGGTAACCGGAACCGGAACTGAAAAGCTTTTTGAGATCTCAATGCAGCCAGAGTTATTGGAAAAGATCAGATTATGCCAAGAGAAAATAATGAATGAAGGCAGAGAGTCAATGACTGGAGAGGAGATCCATACTGAGAAAGATGATAAAGGGATAATGAGGTACTCCTACCGGATTTGGGTTCCGAATGTTCAAGAGCTTAAGGATGAGATTTTGGATGAAAGCCATAGTTTAAGGTATTCCATTCACCCGGGAAGTACCAAGATGTATAGGGATTTGAAGGAATATTACTGGTGGCCCAACATGAAGAGGGACATAGCAGAATGGGTTAACAAATGTTTGACTTGCCAAAGAGTAAAGGCAGAGCACCAGAGACCCAGTGGACTTTTACGACCCCTGGAGATTCCCGAATGGAAATAGGAACAGATAGCGATGGATTTTGTTGTAGGCTTGCCAAGGACGAAAGCCAATCATGACGCCATATGGGTAATTATAGACCGACTGACAAAGTCAGCTCATTTCATTCCTATCAATGAGAGATACACAGTCGATAGACTGGTGGACATTTACCTTAAGGAAATAGTGATGCGATATGGAGTCCCAGCGTCCATTGTCTCAGACCGAGACCCCAGGTTCAACTCCAGATTTTGGAGGAGCTTTCAAGAATGTGCGGGGACCAAGTTAAATATGAGTACCGCGTACCATCCCCAGACGGATGGGCAGAGTGAAAGGACCATCCAGACACTAGAGGATATGTTGAAATTCTGTGCAATAGACCTTAAAGGAAGTTGGGATGACCACTTGCCGTTGATCGAGTTTTCTTATAACAATAGCTTTCATGCTAGCATCGGAATGCCGCCTTATGAGGCCCTGTACGGAAGAAGGTGCCGATCTCCCTTATACTGGGATGAAGTAGGAGAGCGGAAGATGCTCGGACCCGAAGTGGTCCAAAGGACCAAAGACATAGTGGATCTTATCAGAGGACGGCTTGTAGCAGCCCAAGACAGACAGAAGAAATATACAGACCTAGCCCGAAAGGACAAGGAATATGAAGTCGGGGACTTAGTACTGCTAAAGGTATCCCCTTGGAAGGGATTAATGAGGTTCAGAAAGAAAGGAAAACTAAACCCAAGATACATTGGACCTTTTGAGATATTAAGACGGATTGGAAAGTTAGCTTATGAGCTAGCCTTACCCCTTAACTTGCAACAAGTTCATAATGTGTTCCATGTGTCAATGCTAAGGAAGTATCATCGGGATGCCAGACACATAGTGGAGTACGAGCAGGTGGATATGCAACCAGATCTGACTTACGTGGAGAAGCCAGTAAGGATTATCGATAAGAAGGAGCAGGTGCTTCGGAACAAAGTAATCAAGCTAGTCAGAGTGCTATGGCAGAATCATAATATGGAAGAATCAACTTGGGAACTAGAGAGTGCGATGCTAGAAAAGTACCCCCATTTGTTTTCTATCTGATTCCGGGACGGAATCCTTTTAAGGAGGGGAGACTGTAATAACCCCCAAAATTTTCAACTTTTTGTAACCCTTGTGAATAGTGTTTTTGCTGAATGAGAAAACTTTTCATGCCACACTATGTAGGGGTTCTGTTATGGATATTCTGAGATTTTATTAGTACTCTACATGGTATATAAGTGTATATAAAGATCGTCAGAATCCAATATCGAACACTTTGATTTTTCCCGGAAATCCATTAGATACGGAAAGAATTGAGTATAAGGTAACAGGATAAAAAGGATTTAAATTAAAGGATTATAAGAGAGGATCATAAAAGAAATATAATATATTGAGAAAGGTTAAGGGAACCTAAGTAATAAGATCCCGGGTATGATCCCTCAAACGATAAACGAAAATGAAAGTTAAGCGAACTGTATAACAGATCAGCGGTCATTAGGCAAATAATTAAGGAAGTTAATCAAAGGGATTAGAGAGGATGATATCACCCAACCAATGAGAAGAGGACAAGGAGGGGAAGATGACATCATAGCATGGCATAAGCATGACATAAGAAGGAAGGAAATGTGGTGGATTGTTAACCACACAAAAACCAAGGTTAAATTGGTAATTAACCTAAAATAAAACAAACCTAATTCAATCAACCAAGCCAAACAAATCATTTCTCATCAAAACAAACTTTTATTCTCTTCAACAAAAGCTTGCTCTCGGCTTTTTCATTTTCAAGAAGCAAGAAATTTCAAAACTCAAGATCAAGGCTTCCTAAATTGGTAAGATAATTCCCTAGTCATCCTTATGCATAGTTATGGCTATATCATGAGTTTAAGCACCCCATTCATTCTCAATCTTCTTCAATAAATCAATGAAGAAGACAATGAATAGTAATTTCAAAGTTTTTAACTTGATTTTTTCTTGTTTTCCTTTAAGATCCAAGCATCCCTAAGACTTCTCAAGGCTTCTTAAGGCTTCCTAGCTTCTCACACCACTTAAAGGAAGGTATATCATCTCCAAACCCTAGATTCCTTTGTATAATAAGATGATTTTGATTGTTATGATGATATAGTAGCTTAATGCTTGTGGTTTAGAGTTTGGGTTGGAGTGGTAGTGAAATGGAATGGTGAATCTTGTTGTTTTGGTTAAAAGAGCTTAAGTATAGTTAAATTCAAGCTTAGGCATAAGTATAAATGTTAATATTGAATTGATTGGGGCTGTTATGATGTGATAAGGATGGACTTTTGTTGTATGAATGGATTGAGGTTGAATTGTGTTGGTTTTGAATGGTTTAAAATTGGGAAATCGCGTAAACATAGCCATCGTAATGTCCGATTTACTTTAGACTGCTTTTGTTCATAACATTAGGACCCGAGAATCCCCTGCTAGATGGTGACCATTGCCATGTTTAGATAGCTCATGTTACGAGCTTCGTTTTGATATGTAGTTCGTTTGATTCCGATGTACGGTTTAGGAGAAACGACCGTTTCAAGTAACGGTGTTTCGCGAACAAAACTTTTCCCCTCGCCTTACTTTGAAACATAGGTTAAAGACCAAAAAGGGTTAATTAATATATGAAACAATTATGGTAAGTGTGTTAGGCAGTTGGTAAGACACCCGCGAAAGAATCGCCTTAAAACTCGTAATGGTTAATTTATTAAAAATGGTGGAGCCGAGGGTACTCGAGTGACTTAAGAGAATTAGTAAGCAGCAAAACAAGCGTTAGAGTCTAAGTTAGTTAAAGTATAGATTTACAAGTGACTTTGGTTTAATTCCAACTTACTTATTGTTTATAGGTTACCAGACTCGTCCCGAGCCTTTTATCACCCCAAGTCGCTCAGGCAAGTTTTCTATCCGTTATACTGTTGTTGTGAAGTATATATGTATATGCATTATCTTGCGATAGATGCATGTTGGTTAATTAGCAAATATTGCGATATATTGAAGCATGCTGTTATGGTATATATATGCATGCCTGTTTCGTATTCTTGCCATATATATCTGTTGGTTCAGTTGATAATACATATGCTAGAGAATAGCAGTAATTTGCATATACCCTTAGTATAGGGACCCAAAGGTGAAATCATTTTCTAAAACCGGGAGTTGAGGACCCCGAGTAGATTTGATATATATATATATATATATATGGTTATAGTTTTCAAAACTATTAATCGAATAAAGTTAATTCGATAACTTTATTTTATTAATGAATATTATCTTGAATATTCATTCGAGGACTTATGACTCCTTTATATTATTTATTGAATATTACTTGGATATTCATTTGAGGATGTATGACTCCTTTATTTTATTTAATGAATATTATTTATAATATTCATTCGAGGTATTACGACTCCGCTTATTATTTATTAATATTCTTTATTTTACTAAAGAATAATGTTCGGTAATCAAACTTACTTTTGATATTCAAATAAAGATATTACTTTTGTATAAGTATATCTTTGATTATTTATTATTCATTTCAAGTATAAGTTTTAAAACTTCTACTTCAATTATTTTTATAAAGATTATTCTTTATGGGAATATTATTTAAATAATAATATTCAGATATTTTCTAATATATTGGGACTGATTTATTTCATTAAATCAGCATTACTCCAAACACTCTTTAAAGTGTTTTCGAGTCTTCAAAATGATTTTTAAAGTTAGAGTGGACCCCAAAAACTCATTTTTATATTTAAGATCTTCCTTTCAAAGGGGATTTAAATACTCGCTCAAAACCTAGGGGATCCAGCTCTGTGGTGTATTTTACATTCGCAACGTGGTTGCTGTTTTGAGAAAACAATTTGATTACTTGCCCAACGTTCGGGAAGTAAGTCCATCTAATTGAGTCGGCATAAGCGACAGGCCGGGGTACGGTCTATCAAAGTGTAAGTGGCTGGGTGGCAGTCCATCAACGCGTAAGAGGTCGGGTGGCGGTCCAGCACAAGGTCCTTATGTGGTCAGGGTGATGACCGGTGGGGGATTCATCCATCTACCAGTAGAAAAGGTTACTTATTGGTATCTTTGCCTGATCAGCAAGATATCGGGTTTATGCCAAAATTCTTTTCCTTTCCAAAAATTCATTGGATGTTACAAACTCTGTTCATACTTTACATAACAGAGGTTCTAGGAAATGTTTAAGAGACATATATGTGGATATATATCGGGACTAAATAAAGTATCTCGTAACTTTATTTCATTCAATAATATTTCAAAAATTGAATTTATTCAAGTCTTAACTTGTGGTCTCATCTATGGGATGACCCTTTTTTTAAAAAAAAACCTATAATACTTTGAACAGTGGTAGTTCAAGTAGCCTTATAAATGATATAAGTATAGTGAAGTATTTGGTAACTTCATCTTCCTTTAAGCTTATATCCAGTAAGTAATTATCTTACTTTTCATAAAGGTTTTCAGTAAGTTATCTATTAGATACTTGCATTATTGATTACACTATATATTATCTTGCGAGCTGTAAGGCTCACTCTTGCTTTATTTCTTCATCACACAACAACAGTTAGGAAGGATGGCCAGACTCCAGCAGACCCAGCGCAAGAGCATGGGAAGCGCCTCGCGCCTTCCCGTTGAGATCATAGCTGCTATAGCTGCAGAGGTAGATCTATCTGTAGATCAGACCATCTACTTTTGAGAATCAATTATGTATAATTATAACTTGTGGCAGATAATGGCAATTAATTGTAAACTTATTAAGTAATCATTTTGGGTTGTAATAACTTTTAAATTATGGATTCAAAGACTTGTACTTATTTCAATTTCATCTCTGAGACTATAACGGGTTGTGGTGTGTGTTAGTGTGGGTCACAACATAAGGTTAATTATTATTAATTAAGTGAAGTGATATTGTGGAAAGAAAGACCGTGACGACCCGGATCCCCGACCCCGGATCTGGGGGTGTTACAGGATAAGTAATTTCTAGAACAATTACTTGACTAACTTGTATGTTTAGCACATTCTTCCCCTCACTGATTGGCTATCCTTAACTAATTGGGACAAGTGAATCTTTCTCCCCCTTTTTGGTAGCATCAAGTTGAGTGGAGGTAGAAGTTTGTGCAGCCACTAACTTTTGAAGCAACTGAGTTTGTTGGGCTTGATGTAAATGAATTGCAGTGATAGAAACTTCGAATGTTTTGAATCTTGTATCCAAAGAGTCCACTTTGCTGGCAAGATTAGAGTTTTTCCATAGTTGTCTGTTTATGTCAAGCAGGGTTGTGTTAGGAAATTTAGCATCCAATCTCTCAGAGACATCTTTCTTAACTTGATCAATCTCTGTTTTAATTGCAGTGACATCTAGATTGTGTTGAAGAGATTGAATTTGGTACAGTTGAAGAGAATTAAGATGTGCTTGAAGTAGCTTCTTGGTGTTGGCATAGGTTGTAGCTTGAAGAGCTATCTGAGTTTGTTGGATGATATGAAAGAGAGTGGACTTGAAATGTTGCTCATCACATTCTTTGGAAATGGCCAAGATGGCATGCTAGATCTTGAGCTAGGGCTGACATCGCCCCTATGTCCATTAAATCTCCTTCATCATCATCTTCATCACCAAATAAATTCTCAGAACCACCAGTTCCATACTCCATGTCATCACCAGCTATGGTTGGCATGGCTGTGATGGCATCCCTGGCCCTTTGCATAGAGGCAGTAGTGTGCACCAAGTTGAGCATCCTTTCAGCATCCTCATTGCCCTGTCCAGCTAGAGTTTGATAAGCTGAAATATGATGAGTAAATGTCTCAGCATCCAAGGAGATAGAATCTATGATAGCTTGATATTCTTGCTAAAGTAGTCTCTCATTTTCTGCATCACTCACAGTCATTGACTCGCTAACAATGGCTTTCATCCTTATATCTCATGTACCTGCATTTCTCTCAGTTTCTCTATTTTCTTGCATCAAGGGATCCCCTTGGCTCACCACCCTCACACCCTCACCTTCACCTACTAAGGTGGAACTCCCCTCACTCACTTTTGCCAGGATGGAAGAAATAGCCTGTATAATTTCTCTCTTTTCCTCTCCTTTTTCCTGAGAGCAATTCAGCCTCTCACTTTGTTCACTCCCTTACCTCAATCCTAGGAGTGATTGTACAACTACTAACTCATCTACTCTTGTAACAATTGTTGAAAAATCAGCTTGTATAGTGAGCATCGACGGATGAGGAACATCCATCGACATAGTAGTTAGGATAGCCGATGGATGACTGCTGTTAGGCACATCCATCGAGATATAATCACTGGCCGACGGATGAACAATATCCACCGGAATAGAGGAAATGATAGAGTTTAGAGTTCAAACTATTGTGGACTCTGTGCAGATTGATGATATTTTAGGCACAGAAGTCTCAACAGTTCCTGAAAGAATTAGCAAGTGAGCCAACAAATCATCTAGAAGATGATGCTCACTTGCACTGAATTTTGGCTTCTCCAACAGAGTTAAAGAAGGAGAATCAGGGATTGATGTGTAAATCATGTTCACATCCAGAGAATTGGTGGGAGAGTTTTGTGTGTTTGGTGCTTCTATAGGTAAAGATTTTGGCTGTGACTCCACATTTATTGGAGCCACATCAAACTGAATTTGAGATGGTGCAGTGACTGAGTCTTTAGCTACAGTTTGCACTGTGTATAATCCCTGTGTATCCCCAAGTTTTCTAGATTTCTTCTTTCTTATATAAGTTTGGGGTGAATCTGTATCCCTAACCCTTTTGGCCTGTGCTTCTGGTTGGGAGCTTGTTTCAATAATAGCATCCTTTTGGGAGGATGAAACTAGAGATGTGCTAATTTCCTTATTAAGCACCACAGTTTGTTCAGAAACTGTGGTGTGCCTAGGTTTGGGTACACTTATCTCTCCATCCTTATTCTTAGGGTTTCTTTTATATTCACCTTGTCCCTCACCAATCTTACCCACCTTCACACTTCCCTCTTTGGTTTTGGTGGCTTTTGAAACTGGCATCTTTTGAGAGACACCAGAGTAGACCTGGCAATTCGGATAACTGGTTTGGTTTCGGATCGGTTCAATTTCGGATCGGATCTACTTTCGGATTATGATATATTTGAAGATCATTCGGATCGGATCGGATGTGATTCGGTTCGGGTCTAATTCGGATTAAAATGAGATAAAATTCGGATTAAGATCGAACAAAATTATGTTCGGATTAAATTCGGTTCGGATATTTTCGGATCCTAACTTATTTATTTTTTAGATTTTTGAGATTAAAAAAATATATTTTTATTTAATTTAGTATTTTTAATATAATATAATGTACTTTTACAAAAGAATATGATAAAAAAGTATGTTATCATAAACATAAAATTGTTTAAAGTATAAATTTTGCTTATTTCGGGTCATATTCGGTTCGGATAATATATTATTCAGTTTTAATCGGTTCCAAGTTATAATCGGATCTTGTATTTCGGATATTTTTCGGATCGGTTTAAATCGATTTTCAGATAATTATCGGATTGTATGATTCGAATCTCGGATCGTATCTCGGTTTCATGAATTTCGGTTCAGTTTTTCGGATCTAGACCCATTTTTCCAGGTCTACACCAGAGTGTGGTTTATTTGATTTAGATTTTGAAGATTTGGATTTTGTGGCTTGGGTAGGTATCTGTTGGGTCATTGACACAGATTCCATAGCCACAGTAAATGGCAAAGAAATTTGGGAGGTAGAAGGAGTAGAGACAGAATTATTTACTTCACTTACCTGAGGGCCCTCCATGATAGGTAAATAAACAAGAGGCACCGCCTTGTGGTGATCTGCTCTGTTTAAATATGCAATTATTCTCCTTTCTTGAACCCAACAATCCAGTTTATTGGTTGGGTTCTCAATTGCAAGGTCCTCACAAACATGGTTAGCAATAATCATAAAGAATCTAGCATAATAAACATTTTTAGATCTCTTTTTGATCTCCCCTAACTTGTAACCTAACTCAAACATGTTAGTATCACTAAAATTATGGTAATTATCAGTAAGTAGCATGTAGAGCATGTTGAGCATGGTAGTGTTGATAGAATCAAAATTGCTTATCTTACCAGAAAACACCTTGGTAACTACATCACATAGATAACTCCACTCTTTCCCAAGATGTAACCTTCTAATCTTACTTAACTTAGTGGTAGGAAGTGCATAGCCAATAGAATTAAGTAAGCTAACTAAATCAGCATCTGTGTGTGGTTTAGTATTAGTGTTATCGGGAATTTTAAAGCATGCTTGAATAGTATCACTATTAATGAAAAATTCCTTACCTTTAATGGTGAGAGTTATAGTTTTGTCAGTTGCCTGATAGACAGTAGTAGTCCACATCTCCTCTACAACTTCATAGTAGATTGTGGGTGATTCCAGCATGGCATAACTAAGCTTGCATCCCTTCACAAAATCCATCATTTTGTGATAATCCTCAGAGGCTGGAATTTCTTTGTTCACAAGAGCTATGAAATTGTTCTTCTCATAAATAAATCCTGACCGAGTCATGATCTTGACTATTGGTGCCATTGTTAACACAAGAAAATTTAAAGAGAGAAAGAGGATTTTGCTTTGAGGAAGAAGAGAGCAGTTAATTACCATAGAGAAAGATAAAAGCTAAAATAAACTCGAAGTAAGGCTTTTATGTATTCTTAGATAAAATGGGATAAAAATTAAAGGTTAACAATTAAAGACCCAATGAGAATTTCCCAAAATAGCCGTTTAAAAGTAAAATAAACTGTCCAAATTCTGTCAATTATCCTTCGTGATATACTTACAGACTCTAAGTATGTCTGATGGATAATGTTCAGAACTTTAACGGCTAAGATGTAGACAATTCGACAGATGAAAATAAAGCAGTTATCCATCGGGTATAAAATAATCCAGAAAAGTAATTGATTTTTACCAAGCTTTTCTATTTTGACAGATGATCAAACTCGATGGATAATGAACATCCGTCGAGATGTAAATTTTAACTTAGACAAAATTTCATCTAAAACAGAGAAATCAATTAAGTTTCTGGCTACATTACAACTTGCAAAATTATTAGAATTAATTTAAGAATAATTAAGTATACATAACTCACTTATCAACCTAGTAAAGGTGGATTCATCAAGTGGCTTGGTAAAGATATCTGCAAGCTGCTTCTCACTTGGAACAAAATGAAGTTCCACAGTACCACTCATTACATATTCCCTAATGAAGTGATACTTGATGTCTATGTGCTTTATTATTGAATAATGTACTAGATTTTCAGTAATGGCACACTTGTGTTATCACAGAAAATAGGAATTCTGTCCACTTGCAGACCATAGTCCAACAATTGGTTTTTCATCCATAAAATTTGTGCACAGCAACTGCCAGCAGCAATATATTCAGCCTCAGCTGTAGAAGTAGAAACTGAATTTTGTTTTTTACTGAACCATGATACTAGCTTATTTCATAGAAATTGACAGGTTCCTGTTGTGCTTTTTCTATCAATCTTGCACCATGCATAGTCTGCATCTGAATAACCAGTTAGGTCAAAACCAGAATCTCTAGGGTACCAAATGTCAGGTTTTGGTGTTCCCTTGAGATATCTGAAAATTCTCTTTATAGCTATTAAATGAGATTCTCTAGGATCAGCCTGAAATCTAGTACAAAGACAAGTAGCAAACATTATATCTGGCCTACTAGCTGTTAAGTACAAAAGTGAGCCAACCATGCCTCTATAGCTTGAAATATCCACAGACTTTTCAGTAGTGTTTAATTCAAGTTTAGTTGCAGTGACCATGGGAGTTTTTACAGATGTGCAATCCATTAGATTAAACTTCTTTAAAAGATCAAAAATATATTTTGTCTGACTAATAAATATTCCATCACTAACTGGCTTCACTTGTAAACCAAGAAAGTAAGTTAGTTCTCCCATCATGCTCATTTCATACTTACTTTACATCAATTTGGCAAACTTTTTGCAAAGTTTTTCATCTGTAGAGCCAAATATAATATCATCTACATAAATTTGAACAAGTATACTAGAGCCATTAACATTTTTAAAGAATAAAGTTTTGTCAACAGTACCTCTTGTGAAGTGATTTTTTATAAGAGAAACTTAGACAAAGTATCATACCGGGCTCTAGGTGCTTGCTTCAGTCCATAAAGTGCTTTCAAAAGATAGTAGACATATTTTGGAAAATTTGGATCTTCAAAACCAGGAGGCTGACTGACATAGACTTCCTCCTCTAAATCTCCATTCAGAAAGGCATTTTTGACATCCATTTGATAGACTTTGAAATTGGCATGGGCTGTATAGGCTAAGAAAAATCTGATGGCTTCAAGTCTTGCAACAAGAGCAAAAGTTTCATTAAAATCTGTTTCTTCTTATTGACAGTAGCCCTTAGCAACTAATCTAGCTTTGTTCCTGAAAACTATGCCATTTTCATCCATCTTGTTTCTGAATACCCACTTGGTGTCAATTGGATTCTTTCATTTAGGCTTGGGTACCAGCTTCCATACCTTGTTCCTTTCAAATTGGTTTAGCTCCTCCTGCATAGATAGAACCCAATCAGGATCTAACAGAGCTTCTTCTACCTTTTTTGGTTCTTCCTTTGAGAGAAAACTGCTATACAGACATTCTTCTTGAGTTGCTTTCCTTGTTCGAACTCTAGAAGATGCATCACCAATAATGAGCTCAAAAGGGTGATCTTTAGTCCATTTTCTATGTTGTGGTAGATTAGCTCTAGATGAAGAGGCCTCATTGTTGTCTTGATGATTAGTAGAGTTCTGATGATCAGAAACTCCCCCTGAGTTTATGGATCTTTGATTTAAAGTTTGGGTTCTTTCTAACTGTGATCTTATTTGACTTTCAACTCCTATTGAGGGATCGACAGATGTTGATCTTTGCATGTCGACGGATGATGCAGATTGTTTCTCAACGGATGATGCACTTAGTCTCTCGATGGATGTTGAATTATGTGCTTCATTAGTTGTAGACTTTTATGCATTGTCCTTGGATATTGGTTCTTGATCACTATCATCATCACTATCTTCATAAATAATCTCCACATTGTCAAATTTGAGGCTGTCATGGAAATCTCCATCTTGCAGTCCTTCAATCTTTTTATCATCAAACACAACATGTACGGATTCCATAACAATGTTGGTTATTAGATTGTAGACTCTATATGCTTTTCCCACAGCATATCCAACAAAAATTCCTTCATCTGCCTTAGCATCAAACTTTCCATGTTGACCAGTTTGATTCCTTAAGATATAGCATTTACAACCGAAGACATGTAGAAAGTTTAATGTTGGCTTTCTATTCTTGAACAATTGGTAGGGTGTCATGCATTTTGCTTGATTGACCAAAGAAATATTGTGAGTGTAGCATGCAGTATTCACAGCTTCAGCCCAAAAATAAGTTGGTAACTTTGATTCTTCTAGCATTGTTCTTACAGCTTCAATAAGAGATCTGTTTTTCCTTTCCACCACTCCATTTTGTTATGGAGTTCTAGCTGCAGAAAACTCATGCATAATCCCATTCTCTTCACAAAATAGTCTCATCACAGAATTTTTGAACTCAGTTCCATTGTCACTCCTAATTCTTCTTATTTTGAAGTCATGATGATTGTTGATTTTCCTTATGTGATTGATGATGATTTCACTAGCTTCATCTTTGGATTTTAGAAAATATGTCCAAGAGAACTTTGAGAAATCATCTACAATTACTAGGCAATATCTTTTCCTAGAGATGCACAACACATTGAATGGTCCTAATAAATCCATATATAACAG
Source organism: Apium graveolens (assembly GCF_009905375.1). Taxonomy (NCBI): domain Eukaryota; kingdom Viridiplantae; phylum Streptophyta; class Magnoliopsida; order Apiales; family Apiaceae; genus Apium; species Apium graveolens. The sequence goes on along the minus strand of NC_133657.1, from coordinate 25,649,513 downwards.
CTGCAAAGGTTCTTCAATTGTTGAATCAAGCTTTCTTTTGAATGATGCTTTAATCTGCTTTCTTTTCTGGAAGGCATCACATAATCCATCCTTTGTAAACTCCACTTGAGGAATACCTCAAACCAATTCTTTTTTGACTAGCTCATTCATGGTCTTGAAGTTTAGATGGGACAGTTTCTTGTGCCATAGCCAACTTTCATCATGACTTGCTTTACTGAGAAGACAAGTTACAGATTCTGCATTTATTGAGTTGAAGTCAGCAAGATACATATTGCCTTTTCTCACTCCAGTGAGAACCACTTTGTTGTTCTTCTTGTTAGTCACAACACAGGCTTCTGAATTAAAAGTGGCTGAGTTGCCCTTATCACAAAGCTGGCTGATACTCAACAGATTATGCTTGAGTCCATCCACTAGGGCAACCTCTTCAATGATGACATTATCCTTTGAAATCAAGCCATATTACACAGTATAACCCTTGTTGTCATCTCCAAAAGTGATACTTGGGCCAGCTCTTTCCTTGAACTCAGCGAGCAGGGTAGAATCTCCAGTCATGTGCCTTGAGCACCCACTATCCAAATACCAAAGATTCTTTCTGTTTCCCTACACACATCAAAATCAAATCAATTAATTTTGGTACCCAAGTTTCCTTGGGTCCTGCCTTGTTAGCCTTTTTCTTTGGTTTCTTAGGTTTAATCTCATTTGACTTGGGTATATCAGATTCATCCTTTTTCATTTGAGTTGGACCTTTAAAACCATTCATTGAAGCAGAATTATCATGCACATTTTGATTAACATGAAAAGGCATGCTACGTGCAAACATGTTATTCCAGTAAGGCATGCTAAATGGCATTTGAGGCATACTAAATGCAGCATAATAAGGATTAGGTGTAAATGGCATGTTAGCATATTGTGCATTCAAATTTTATGCATGAATAACATTAACAAGCATTGTAGGTATGCTGGGAAATGAAGGAGGTGCAGACATAGGAGTAGGCATAGCAAGTTTGCAATTAACAGATAAATGATTAACACTATTACACTTAACACATATTTTTCTTGGAGCATATTTATCAGGTGTGTAGTTGTTATGTTTGTTAATTCCTACCTTCCTATTTCTATTATTTTTCCTTTTTGATTCTGCTTTAACCTCATTCTTATCTAATTTATCATTCAATTGCTTGATAGACAGATGAACACTAACTCTCTTTTCTTTTGTCACTTGACTTGATTCTCCTGGAACAAAGTTTATAGAAACTGATCCATATTTATCATTCAACTTAGCTAGCTTAGCTTTGCTAACTGGCTTACTTACATTTGACGGATGTGGCTCATTGTCTTTTGATGGATAATCATTTTGATTATTCGACGGATAATTTTCATCATCCGTCGAATCCAAATACGTTGAAAGTCCTTCAACCAGATTGGAAACAAATTTCTCCTAGTTCTTTTTCCAGGCTGCATCATAAAAAGACTCTATACCTTGAACTTTAGTAATTTCAGCATGAACATCTCTAGATGATTTCCATGCCTTAATTACTTTCTGTTCTCGCTCAAGTTGCTTTCTTAAAATCTCTTATTTCTTTAAAGGTTCAGTTAATTCATCCTTGGCAGTTTTACATTCAATTCTCAATTTTTCATACTTAATGAATTGAGACTCTAGCACATTATTCCTCTCACTTAAAATAAATTATTTTCTTTAATTTTAGCATTTTCCTTAGTGAGAGACTTATTACACGCAAATGATACAGCTCAGTAGACATGTCATTGATGGCATCATTGCACTCAGACTTAGATAAATATGCTAGATTAGTGGTGATTACCTGATTACTGGATGAACTAACTTCCATTTCATCTGATTTGGCCATTAGGGCTAGGTTGACATAGTTTGTTTCTTCATCTTCATCCAATCCATCTGCAGCCCAATCATTTTCTTGTGTAATGAAAGCCCTTTCCTTTTGCTTGAGCAACTCAAAGTATTTTTTCTTGTAATCAATAGGCTCAAACTTCTTTTTACCAGAATCATGCTTCCTACACTCACTTGAAAAATGATCTTCCAACCATATTTCTGTTTGACTTGGCTGCTCCAAAATTCATCTTGAATTTGAGCTTGACAAATCTCCTGGATAGAAAAACAAGATTCTCATCTATGTCATCCATGTCATCTTGGCTCAACTGTTCTTCATTTTCAGCTACCAACCCTTTACCCTTGCTTTCACAAACCCTTGAGTTTTATACAGATTCCACAACTTCAACCTTCATCTCTTTTTCCATTTCTTGCTCAACAACTAGTGCAATGGATCCTCCTTTCTTCCTTCATTTCTCCATCTTTTCATCTTGCTCTATTTCAATTTCATAGGTTTTTAGAATTCCATATAGTCTTTCCAAGGTGAATTCCTTGTAATCTTGAGAGTTTCTTAAAGAGACTGTCATGGGCTTCCATTCCTTTGGTAGAGATATAAGAAATTTAATATTTGAGTCTTTTGTTTGATAGACCCTTTCATGCAACTTGAGAGCATTCAGTAGCTTTTGAAATCTACTAAATATATCAGTTAGTGACTCACTTTTTTCACAGTAAAAATACTCATATTGCTGAATCAAGAGTTGCATTTTGTTCTCTCTTACTTGCTCAGTTCCATCACAAATAATTTGAATTGTGTCCCAAAACTCTTTTGCTATTTTGCAGTTTATGATATTGTCAAACATATCACCATCAACACCATTAAACAGTATATTCATGGCCTTTTTGTCTTTCTTGACTTGTTCAATATCTGGATCAGACCATTCATGTCTGGGCTTTGGAATTGATGGCTCATTTCCTGTAGCAGCTCTCATAGGAACATGAGTACCTCTCTCAATGCAGTCCACATAGGCTTCATCTTGAGAAAGAAGATGTAGGTGCATCTTCACCTTTTAGTGGTGATAGTTGTCTTTGTCCAAAAATGGAATTTTCACTCCAACATCCTTTCTGATCATCTTGTTGATTGTAGTGATCTTTACACTCTTTGTACTTCAAGAGCTTGCTCTGATACCAATTATTAATCCCAAACAATGCAACAAGAATTACAGAAGGGGGATTGAATGTAATCCTGGCTACTTTTTCTGATTTTAAGAATGTTCTTACTTAATATATAATTGTTTTGCAAGAAGTGTGGAATGAGAATAAAATAGAAATCAAAATACAAAAAAATAAAACACAAAGCTTTAAAACTTTCTGGTGGATTTGAACGTATCCACCAGAGATATATATAAAGTTGAGAACTCTGTGATGATTGAATAGCACACAGCTGCTCAGAAGAGAACTTACAGAATTACAAAGAGATTCTTAACAAATACAGCCTTTTCTATCTCTCTGAAAATAATGCTTACTCAGTTTAATTATTCTACTTGCTACATTTGGTTTATATATTACCAAGTTATATGATAGTAAGACAAGACAATAAGACAAACTAAATCTAGTCTAACTTCATATTGCTACATTACTCTATCCAGCATCTTTGAATATCTTCATAATTGCATGAAAATGGTAATGCTTCTTTGTTCTCTAAATCCTGCAATGAGGCTGCCACATTCCATTTAAAAACACCCGATGCATGTTATTGTGTTTTTGCAAACCTTATCCTTTTGAAGCCTTTCACAAGCATTGTAGCCATTTCAACAACTTGAGGATCATCCAGATCAATCTTAGAATCCTTGTTAGTATTTGTGTCAGGATCTTATACATCATCAGTATCTGACTCTTCCACAATGTTCCTTCTTATTAACCTCTCACTTATCTTTTCCTTTCCCTTATGAGTCTCAGCTTTCATCTTCTGACCCTTTCTATTTTTCCTTTGTTGGATTTCCAAGTCATGAGTTTTCAGCATCCTATACACTTCATCCAGAGTCAGGATCATATTGATGCCTGATTATTGAGGCTTGAGTATCCCAATCTTCTTAAAGAGCTCTGATAAACTTGGTATTTGAGTCTTCTCTTTCATATTCTTTTCCAACCAATGATAAATTATTCAACAGTGTCAGAAATCTATCATATATATCAGTAATTGACTCATCAGCCTTGGCATCAAATTTCTCATGTTCTTGCACAAGAACAACTCTTCTTTTCTTATTTATTTCCATTGTACCTTGGCAGTGTGTCTCCAAAGCATCTCATATCTCATTTGCAGTCTTGCAGGCAATCACTCTTTTTGACATCATATTGTCCAAACTACTGTGCAGAATATTCCCGACTTTTGCATCCTTCAGCATTGCAGCTTTTCCAGGATCTAACCACTTTGATCTTTCCTTCCTGACATAGTGTTCAGGAGATCTGCAGTCATAGCCATTGTTTCCATAGGGTATGGAGGTCCTGTTTTGATGATATCAACATATGCATCATCAATAGCTTTAAGGAACATCGACATCTTTTCTCTCTATGTAGAGTAATCAACTTTCTTCAGGATGGGAATTTTTATGCTTTCATACTTACTTCCAGACATCTTGACCTTTGCAAATTAATAGTTAATTTGACCACTCTAAAACCACTTGTTTCCCGTAAAGTAATGTTTTAAGGGGGTCAGATATAATTACTAAACAAATTAATGTATTATAAAAGTAAAGTAAGAACAGAAGAATCAAATAACAGTTTATATTGATCTTTAATAAACTGTTACAAAACTCTCTCAAGAACAATATTCTTAAGAGCTGATAGGTTATGCGAATACTCGAGCTAAGAACTTTCAAAGTACTAACTTATTATGTGTTTATATACTACATAGCTACGATCAATCCTCTATCAATTATAAAATATGTTACAGTATAATTCTAACACTTTTTATATATCTCTAAATAACTATGATCCTATAAATCAGCACCTTCTGATTTATCTCGCAGTTCTGACTTATCCTCCAAGTCATTCTCAACGAATAACCTGAGCAACGGATATATGTTGTAGCTTCAACGGATAATCATTTATATATATCAACGGATGACTAAAGATTGTTAACAGATGATAAGGAAGCTTCTAATGGATAATCATATTACAACAGTTGATCATATCCAGATTGTTAAACAGATCCTGATTCTCGACTTAGCCAATTCTCAACATCCTCGTAGGCCAATGATGTTGGAAGTAGCAGTTGCTGGACAACATGAAAAGATGGTTGATAACCAAAAAGCAAAAAGGACTATATTGCAGAGGATCTATCATCAATCATGAAGGATGTAAAAGTAAGACATATCCTGTATAACATTCTTGATAGGGTTATGTCCAATTGGGTTATTGGATGTAAAACAACAAAGGAAATTTGGATACTTTAGAAGTAAAGTGTCAAGTTACTACTGCTATCAAGAAAAATAGGAGAACAGTACTTACTCAGGAATATGAGCACTTTGACTCAAGAGACAATGAGTCCTTAACTGAGATCTATGATAGATTTCAGAAGCTGTTGAATGACTTAGCTCTTTCAACAAGGAATATGACTTAGAGGACTCAAACTTGAAGTTTCTACTTGCACTCCCTAAAAAATGGGACTTTAAGGTCATAACAATAAGGGATAATTATGAACTTGAGGAATTATCTCTATATGAGATGTATGGCATGTTAAAGACTTATGAACTAGAGATGGAGCAAAGAAGCAAGAGAAAGGGATCAAAGTCAAGACCAATTGCACTTAGAGTTGAAGAGAAGCCAAAGGAGAAAGCTAGGAGAAAAGGTCACTCCAAAAGGAAAAGCTATGATTTCAAAGTCTGATATTGAGTCATCAAACTCCGATGATGATTCAAATACTAATAGTGAATCAGATACTGATAGTGATCATGACAATAATGAAGACATGGAACAAATTATTGCTCTATTGCTTAAAAGCTTCATGAAGATGGTCTACAAGAAATTCAAGAAAGGTAAAAGGTTTTCCAGAAAGGGTTCCTGCTCCTCAAACTCTGATAAGAGGAATGATAGAAGAAATACTGATTGGAAGGAATCAAAGTCTGAAAAATTTGACAAGTCAAAGGAAAGGCGCTATAACTGTAGTGGAATTAGACCCTTTGCAGCTGACTGCAGATAACCAAAGAATGAGAATAAACAAGCCTTGATCACAAAAAAGAAAAATTAGGATGATTCATCATATTCAGATGATGGTGTTAACTATGCTCTCATGGAAAATACTGATATTGAGTATGAGTCTACTGAAACAAAGGTACCTCAGACAACACTGCTTTTGATACTGATAATCTATGTGCATTAAGAATGTTTCTTAAAGCTTTGCATGTTAGTTATAGGGATCAAGCCTTAGAGAACAATAGAATAAATAGTGAAAAAATTTAATTAAAGAAAAGGAATGAGCACCTAGAATTGAGTTACTTTCCATGATAGAAATTCAAAAACAAAGAGATAATGTTGTTTATGTTAAAGAAAAACTGTTAGAAAAGCATGCTTATCTAGAAAAGGAGTTAGCTAAAGAAAGAGAGATTATTAATTTTTGGACTCTCAGGAAAAACAACTCAGGAAATTTTAGAAAATGGGTGTTGAGGATCAGGATTAGGATATGCTAAAAGATCTAATTCTGATAAGAAAAATGGAAAAGAAACTGAGAGAACTAAACCAGTAAATACTTATACTAAGCTTATACCGAACGAGGTTCAAATGAAGCCTATTAAGTTTAATTCAAGTGTTGATGCTGTTAAATCAGTTTTTGAGGTAGATTCAACCTCAGCACCTAAATCAAACTTAAATACTGATATGAGTGAACAAGTTCACACAAGATCAGTAAATATTGGTTTAATATCTCGGAAATAATGTTAGATATATTTGAGATGTCATGTCTAATGTGTTTCATGTTTAGTTTTCAGATCTTAACAAACAGGAAATATCAGTACTTACTGAAATCAGCACTTACTGGAAGTCAGAACTTACGGATATCAGTACTTAAATTATCAGGAGATAATTATCAGAAGATGGATATCAGAACTTAAGTGCAGGAGGACGAACAGTTAAGGAAATGTTGATTGAAAGGAAAGAAGATCAATACTAAATAAAGAAGAGATATGCATGGAGAAGATTTCTATGGAAAATAGAAGACTTGGAAAAGAAGATATCTAATTGATATATTTTAGGATACAGAATCATATTCAATATCAATTAGGGATTATCTTGTAACTGTGTAGTATATAAACACAGACATAGGGTTTACACTATATGTGTTATCATAATCGAAGTTATTCTTTATTGTAACCCTAGCAACTCTCGTGATAACTTGTTCATCACTGAGAGAGGACAGTTCCATATTGTAACAGAGTTTATTGTGTTGAATAAAATCTATTTTCTGTTACTTGTGTTCTTATATTCGATTTGATTGTGATAATCACTGTATTCAACCCCCTTCTACAGTGTGTGTGACCTAACAAGTGGTATCAGAGCATATCTGTTAACACACAAACAGTTTAAGATCCAAAAACAATCATGTCTGAAGAAGAACAAACTCCAACCAAGCCCACCAAAATAGAAGAACCTCCAAAGACTCAAATCCATAGTCGATATGAGACTATTAGAGTTCCCATACTGAAACCATCTGAATATCCCATATGGAAGTTGCAGGTGAACCAGCAAAGTCTGTACCAAAGGAGAAGAGTAATTACACTGCTGAAGATATCTCATCAATTGCTAAGGATGCTAAGATTTGTCAAACTCTTGAATGATTTGTCACTAGTTGACAAGGAATATGATCTTGAAGATTCAAATCTTAAATTCCTATTAGCTATTCCTGAATGTTGGGATTTGAAGGCCACCACTATAAGAGACAATAATGCTCTTGAAGAAACAACTCTTGATGAAATTTATGGGATGCTCAAGACTCATGAACTTGAGATGGAACATAGAAGCAAGAGGAATGGAAGAAAGTCAAGGACTGTTGCTCTTAAGGATGAGGAGGAATCCCCCAAAGCACCTGCATCAAGGAAAGGCAAGGGAAAAGCTCTTATCACAAAGTCTGATACTGAATCATCAAGTTCTGATACTGATGATGACTCAGAAACTGAAAGCTTACCTGAGATGGATCCTGATGAAGAGATGTTGAAGCTGTGTGCTTTTATGGTGAAAGGAATCACAAGGATTGCATACAGGAAATTCAGAAAGGGAAATAAATTTTCCAGGAAAGGTGCAAGTTCTGATAAGAAGAGTTTCAGAAAATCTGAAGGAAAAGGAGGAAAGTCTGACAGAGGAGAATACACAAATGTCAAATGCTACAATTGTGGTGAGAAAGGCCACATATCTCCTGATTACAAGAAAGTGAGGATTGACAAAGGCAAGGCTCTTTTCACAAAAAAGAAAAGCTGGACAGACACTTCAGATTCTGGAAGTGAGGTGAACTATACCTTGATGGCAAATGCTGATAGCAGTTCTGATGTTGCTGAGTTAAAGGTACCTCAAACTACTTATGCCTTTGATACTGATGATATTAATGAGTTGAGAAGATATCTTAAAACCATGTTCATTAGTTATAGATATCAAACTTTAACATGTGAAAGATTAACTTCTGAAAATCTTGCTTATAAAAAGAGGAATGATTATTTAGAAAAAGAGTTAGTCATGTTCCATCAAACTCAGAAAGATATAGATAATTCTTTCTATGTTAGGGATGAAGTACTTAAAATGAATGAATCTCTAAAAACTGAGTTAGAAAAGGAAAGAGAGATTATCAGGACTTGGACTAACTCTGGTAAAGCAACTCAGGATATTCTTAGTAGTGGAAACTGGAAAGAGGGCTTAGGTTATGGAGATGATAAGAATGATAAGGGAACTGTAGAGATTGAGCCTATAGTTGTTAAACAAAAGCCAAAGGTAAATCCTGTTAAGTTTGTAGCTGTAAAGTCTGATATTGATAAATCAGAAGTTAAAGAGAAATTAACTTCTGACAAACCAAAACAGGGTAAGCCAACTGAAGTAAACATAGGCTTAATGACAAAGAAGCAGCTTAAGCATAAGCTGAAAGATGTTAAGAATGTAAACAAGGTAAAGCCACCTAGGAAAAATAGGAATGGAAAGGAAGGTGTGAACAAAAGTAACAATTATAAGCCTATTCCTAATGCTCCTAGAAAAATATGTCATAACTGTGGAAATTCTAACCATCTGGATTCTTTTTGCAGGAAAAATAAGAACATAAACTCCTTACCTTCAAAGTCAGGAGTTAAGAGTCAGTCTGTTAGATATAGGCCACAAAATCCTTGTTTTCATTGTGGTAGTTTATGGCATTCCATTTATACTTGTAAGGAATATCATAGTTTGTACTATGATTATTATCAAATAAAACCTTCTTTAAAGAAAGTTAACATTATTCCTTCTAGTGTAAGTTCTGATGCAAAGTCTGATAGTGTAAATGCTGATAAGAAAAATGTTAACATAAGCTCTGATGCTCAATCCGCTGCAAATGTTAACAAACTTAATAAGGCCAAAGGATCCAAGAAAGTCTGGGTCCTTAAAACTAATCATTAGTGGTCTTTGTGATTGCAGGGCAACAGGAAAAACATCCTAGTTCTGGACAGTGGATGTTCAGGACATATGACTGGAAATAAAGCCCTGTTATCAGACTTTGTGGAGAAAGCTGGCCCAAGTGTTTCTTATGGAGATGGCAACATGGGAAAAACTTTGGGATATGGCAATATCAATCTGGGGAATGTCATCATTGAAAAAGTAGCTCTAGTCTCAGGACTTAAACACAATCTGCTCAGTGTTAGTCAAATATGTGACAGAGGTTATCATGTGGATTTCTTTGAAGAACACTGTGAAGTTGTAAGCAAATCTACAGGCAAAGTTGTTCTGAAAGGATACAGGCATGGTAACATTTATGAAGCCAAGCTTTCAACAAATACTGATGATTCTGCAATCTGTCTGTTAAGTAGAGCATCAATTGAAGAAAGCTGGAATTGGCACAAGAAACTCTCTCATTTAAATTTCAACAATATAAATGAACTAGTCAAGAAAGATCTTGTGAGAGGTTTGCCAAAATTAATATTTGCTCCTGATGGTCTTTGTGATTCCTGTCAAAAGGCAAAACAAAGAAAATCTTCATTCAAGAGCAAGACTGAATCTTCAATTCTTGAGCCTTATCACCTACTACATGTTGATCTATTTGGTCCAGTGAATGTCATGTCTATTGCAAAGAAGAAATATGATATGATCATAGTGGATGAGTTCACCAGATACACATGGGTGTATTTCTTGCACACAAAAAGTGAAACTGCATCTATTTTGATTGATCATGTCAAGCAACTGGATAAATTGGTCAAAGATTATGTGAAGATCATAAGAAGTGATAATGGCACTGAGTTCAAGAATTTGATCATGGAAGAGTTCTGCAAAGACCACGGAATAAAGCAGGAATTTTCTGCTCCTGGAACTCCACAATAAAATAGAGTTGTTGAAAGAAAGAATAGAACTCTTATTGAAGCTGCACGAACTATGCTTGATGAAGCAAAGTTGCCAACCTACTTTTGGGCTGAAGCTGTGCAGACTACTTGTTTTACTTAGAATGCAACACTCATTAACAAGCATGGAAAAACACCATATGAGATGGTGAAGAAAAAGAAGACAAACCTGAAGTATTTTCATGTATTTGAATGCAAGTGTTTTGTTCTTAAGACTCATCCTGAACAGCTATCCAAATTTGATCTAAAAGCTGATGAAGGAATTTTTGTTGGATATCCACTTTCCACAAAAGCCTTCAGAGTCTACAATTTAAGAACAAGGGTTGTCATGGAATCTATCAATGTCTCTTTTGATGATAAGAAGATTACAGGACTTGAAGATTTAAATGATCATGATCAGCTGAGATTTGAGAATGAAGTTTTAAATTCTGATACTGTAAATCCTGACAGTCTAAATCCTGATACTGCAAATTCTGATGGATTAAACTCTGATGTTATTGAAACTGTGGTGACTATGCCAAAGGAAGATGCACCTGTGTAGGGGGGAATACTGAAGATACAACCACATCTCAAGAAGTATCGGAACCTACAACAGGCTCTTCAAGTTCAGATTCATCAAGTTCTGATTGGCCAAGTTCTGATAATTCTGGAAACTCAAGTGCTGATAATTCTGGAAACTCAAATTCTGAAGGATCCAACTCAGAGAGCATAATTTCAGGGGGAGCATCATAAAATGTTGATGAAGACAGCATGGATCATGGGAGAGCATCCAGTTCTAGAGAAAATCTTCCATCTGCAAGGAAGTGGACTAAGGCACATACACCTGACTTAATTATTGGAAATCCTGATGCAGGTGTCAGAACTAGAACAGCTACATCAAATGAATGTCTTTATCACTCTTTTCTCTCTCAGACTGAACCAAAGAAAGTGGAAGAAGCTCTTCAAGATGCTGATTGGGTGCAAGCAATGCAGGAAGAGTTAAATGAATTTGAAAGAAATAAAGTCTGGACCCTAGTGCCAAGACCAAAGAACAGATCTGTTGTTGGTACAAAGTGGGTGTTCAGAAACAAAACTGATAGTGATGGCATAATTACAAGGAATAAAGCAAGGCTGGTTGCAAAAGGATATTCTCAACAGGAGGATTTTGATTATGATGAAACATTTGCACCAGTTGCTAGATTGGAAGCCATAAGGATATTTTTGGCTTATGCTGCTCACAAAAAGTTTAAAGTCTTTCAAATGGATGTGAAAAGTGCTTTTCTCAATGGAGAATTGGAAGAGGAAGTATATGTTGAACAACCTCCAGGTTTCGTAGATGTAAAATTTCCTAATCATGTCTACAGACTTGACAAAGCACTTTATGGCCTTAAGAAAGCTCCAAGAGCATGGTATGAGACACTAGCTCAGTTTCTTCTGGAAAGTGGATTTAACAGAGGGACTATTGACAAAACATTTTTTTATCTTAACCATGGAAAGGACTTACTTTTGGTGCAGATATATGTTGATGATATCATTTTTGGTTCTACAAATGACAGACTTTGTAAAAAGTTTGCCAAGCTGATGCAGTCAAGATATCAAATGAGTATGATGGGAGAACTCAGCTATTTTCTGGGCCTTCAAGTCAAGCAGAATGAAGAAGGAACTTTTATTTGTCAATCTAAGTACACCAAAAATTTGTTGAAGAAATTTGGAATGCAAGATTGTTCAAGTGCATCCACTCCTATGGCCACTGCAACAAAATTGGATAAGGATACTGGTACATTTATCTACTGATTACAGAGGTATGATTGGCTCATTATTCTATCTAACTGCAAGTAGACCTGATATCATGTATGTTACCTGTCTTTGTGCAAGATTTCAAGTAGATCCAAGAGAACCTCACTTAACAGCTGTGAAACGAATTTTCAAGTACCTTAAGGGTATAGCTGACCTGGGATTGTGGTATCCTAGAGAATCAGACTTTAAGCTAATAGGTTACTCAGATGCAGATTTTGCAGGATGCAAAATTGATAGGAAAAGCACAAGTGGAAGCTGCCAATTTCTTGGAGGCAGATTAGTTTCTTGGTTTAGCAAGAAACAGAAGTCAAATTCCACATCAACTGCAGAAGCAGAATACATTGCTGCAGGAAGCTGTTGTGCACAAATTCTTTGGATGAAGAATCAGTTACTGGATTATGGGTTAGAATTTTCTAAAATTCCTATTTACTGTGATAATCAAAGTGCTATTGCTATGACAGGTAATCCAGTTCAACACTCAATGACAAAGTACATCAGTATTAGGTACCACTTCATAAGGGAACATGTGGATGAAGGTACAGTGGAATTGCATTTTGTTCCAACAGATCAACAACTAGCAGATATCTTCACAAAACCACTGTGTGAAGCTACTTTTACAAGATTGGTAAATGAACTTGGAATGGTTTCAGGTTCTTTCTCTAAATATGCTTAGTTTATGTTCTGATACATCAGACTTTATGATTAGTATTTACAGATATTACTATCTTTGTGTATTTTGTGCTTAATTAGAAATTTTTTAAGAACTGATTGTTGTCTGATGTAAATTTCTAAACTCTGATAGTGATATGACTGTTTCTGTGACTATTCAATCCAATGAGGATAACTGTGCTAGATGCTGACCTAGCAGTCTTTAATATACTAAAGATCCCATGTTTGAAGTAATTGTTTATGTGGAAATCTTTTAACACAAGCAAATTCTGATATTGAGCTTAGTTAAAGTTTACTTTGTGTATCTTGTTACTAAGTCAAAAACTAGAATAGTGCTTCTTATCTGTTAAATTCTGATGGTAAATCTGATGGATGTACTAAGTGCTGATAAGCCTTACTTATCAAAAGAAAAAGAAATAAAAAAGAAATAAAAATGAGGTACTCCTTTGAGATCCAGAGTAAAAATGTGGAAGGGAAGACTCAAGTGCATTGCTAGTATTAAGTTATATGCATTAGAAAAGCAAAATAAAATTTTCTTGGTGACTTTTCACATTCTCTGATTACTGGAGAAATACTCTGATAATAGCATAAATTCTGATAAGCAGTCGTGACTCACTTACACTGAGAAGCCACTGTCAAATGGAATTTCAAAAGATGCATAAAATGAGCACAAAACAGTTGAGGTGGACTCATGCATGAACTCATTCTATAGTAGACTTCGGAATAATGACAAATTTTGAGCTAAGTTCTTAGTTATGCCTTATTTCTAAGATGTACTGAAGTGAATCCGACTTTAATCTTTATATGATATTTAGCTTACTGCACACACATACACTCCATATGAATGATGACAATTACTGTGGTGATAAATGTTATTTTAGATGAACAGTTTAAGTGTCAGTTGCATAAATTCTGAGGACAAGTTCTGATGGAAGTTTTGATGATTAAATTCTGATGAAACCATATCAGTACTTGTGTGAAGAATTACAGGAATAAAACATTCACTTTTAGACTTAAGGAGCCATGTTCTGATGACTGTTAAGTTCTGATATAAGTCTAAGTTCTGATATTAAATCCTAATTCTTTACTTGACTTATTTGTGGTTAAATCTGAAACAGTCATATTTAAAATCAGAATATGTTTGGATGAGATATAAACAGTCAAATTAATTTGGGTTAGTGGTACTCGTATATGCACAGTAATTTTTACTTGTTTCGTGTGCTCATTAACTCCTGTTTTAAGCTTATAATGGTTGTCATAATTACTCATCGGTCTAGGGAGGCGAGGCTTTACTTCTTTTCATTTCACATTCCTTGCATCCCTTGGTCTTCCCTTGTCTATATAACTGACCGATAATCCTTCAGTAAAAACCTTCTGACAAAGGCTAGTGAGATGTTTTCCAATGATGATTTCAAGACACATCTTAGAGTTACAGCACTGAGTACAAGGCACCTTCAAGGTCAACACTCAGCAACTGACGACCAGCTGGACAAAATTCAAAATAAATTGCAAGAGGATGCCGAGAAGCTCAAAGTAGAGAAGCAGAAGTTTTTCAAGCCTAACTTTGACCATTTAGCAAATATTGAAAAGTCCCAAGACAAGCAGCACACTCAAATTTCTGATCTTTTACAAAATCAAGCTGCTCAACAAGTTCAGCTTAATGAACTTCAAAATTTTGTGGAATTGCTTGTCTCCCTGCTTCTTCCTAGTGATGCCAAAAAGGGGGAGAAAGTAATTAAGTCCAAATGCAAGTCTACTAAATCACAGAAAGAAAAAGATGATGAAAATGAAGATCAGGGAAACTCTGAAAAGGGTGGAGGTCAAAGAAAAAGCAAAGGCTCTTCATTAAAGAAAGACAGAACTATAAGTCAAAGGCTTCTAATGCTGGCAAGAAATCAAGCTCAGGTAAACAAGTTCTAGTCAATCCTGAAGATCTTGATGAAGAGATCTCAAAGAAGCTGTTTCTTAAAGAAAATCCAGGGATGGATCTTGAAATGCTAGAAGAAGAAGAAGCTAGACTGAAAGCTGAAATTGATAAGTCACAACCTAAGTCTAAAGCTTCTGCAACAGCAAAGAAACCTCCACAGGCTAAAGGCATTGTGATTAAAGAAAGAACAAGTGATGAGGCATCTAAAGCTAAATCATAAGTGGAGTATGATCCAAAGTTTAAGGGCAAACGTAAAGTTGATGAACCTGTAAGGGTTTACATGCCAACTATGGATGAACAAATAGATGTTGATGAAGATACTAATCTGATTTTGAAGAACAAAAAAGATTCTCAAACAACCTCTGACAAAGCTCAAGTTGTTCAAAGTCAGGAGTTAGTAAATTCAGATGCTACAAGGAAGCAAGCAACCTCTGACACAGCTCAAGTTAGCTTGACATCAAGAGATAAGGGAATAACCTCTGACATTGCTCATGTTAAACCTTCAACTACTCTACCAGGATTCACCCAAGCTAAACAATCTGCTCAAACTCTGAAGAGTACATCAAGAGGTTTTCAGAGTAGATTGCTTCTAGGAAAGGAGGCAAGAGATAAAACTGGTTTGGGAAATGCTGATGAAAGAAGAGTAAGCAACACAACTCTAGATCCTACATCTCTGTCTGAACCAGGAATAGGCACAACTCCTGAAAGATTGGATCAATTGGAGTCTGTACAGATGGTTTACCACTCTGCACTGAAAGAACAGGTTATGTTATATTTCATGACAGATGGGAGGGTATTCCAGATTAGGCAGGATGCTATTAACTTGAAGTACTATGAAGAATTGGAACATGTGTCATATTTGCTTCAAGTAAAGAACAAGTCTACAGATGATGCTGCCAAATTCTTAAGGTCTAATATTGAGAGACAGAAGAAACTTTACAGGATAAAGTCTGACAGCTCATACTATCCTAAGTACAGAGCTCATGATGGAAAAATTGTTGAAATGAAGCCTAACACTGCAAAGATTGTTACTACCTTTCTGGGTTATAGGGCTGTTGAATTCAACATAGAATCAGACAAAGCCTATTATATCAGACTTAATGAGGATATAAGAAAGGCAAAGATCAATGATCTCAGAGCTACTATCTTTCAGATAAGTGAAGATACAGTTAAGCTAAAAGAAGCCAAAATGAGGATGTTGAATGAACTTGCATATGCTGAGAGATGTCTTTTGAAGAATTATCTCAGGACAACTCCTGATTTTAAAGAGATCACATAATGAAGCCAAGTCAGGGACTGCAACTGTTAAATTCTGAAGAACATACAGGCTAAAGCTGATATCAGACTTTAAAAATGGTAAAAGCTACAAGTACTGTAAGTTGTAGTTTCTTAGTCAAATTCTCATGTGCATTTGTACTTAATGTTTTTGACATCATCAAATATATATTAAACTTGTATATTATGCTAATTTACAAGTTGGGGGAGATTGTTAGATATATTTGAGATGTCATGTCTAATGTGTTTCATGTTTAGTTTTCAGATCTTAACAAACAGGAAATATCAGTACTTACTGAAATCAACACTTACTGGAAGTCAGAACTTAAGGATATCAGTACTTAAATTATCAGGAGATAATTATCAGAAGATGGATATCAGAACTTAAGTGCGGGAGGACGAACAGTTAAGGAAAGGCTGATTAAAAGGAAAGAAGATCAAGACTAAATAAAGAAGAGATATGCATGGAGAAGATTTTTATGGAAAATATAAGACTTGGAAAAGAAGATATCTAATTGATATATTTTAGGATACAGAATCATATTCAATATCAATTAGGGATTATCTTACAATTGTGTAGTATATAAACACAGAAATAGGGTTTACACTATATGTGTTATCATAATCGAAGTTATTATTTATTATAACCCTAGCAGCTCTCGTGATAAGTTGTTCATCACTGAGAGAGGACAGTTCCATATTATAATAGAGTTTATTGTGTTGAATAAAATCTGTTTTCTGTTACTTGTGTTCTTATATTTGATTTGATTGTGATAAACACTGTGTTCAACCCTTTCTACAGTGTGTTTGACCTAACAAATAACTTAAGCAAAAGTTGAAGGAATTACACATGAAGATAAGGAGAAAAATCCTAGGAAAAACATGAATGGTAAAGTAGGTGTTAATAAGAATGGTAGTTATGTAACTGCTCCTAATGTACCTAAAAAGACATGATTGAACTGTGGTAGTACTAATCATCTTGATAATTCTTGTAGGAAGAATAAAGAAATAAATGTTGTTCCTCCTAAATCAGAGTTTAGGAATAAAACAGTTATATATAATCCACAGAATCCTTGTTTTCATTATGGTAGTGTGTGGCACTCTATTTATACGTGTAAAGAGTATCACAGTTTATATTATGATTATTTTGAACTGAAACTCTCTTTAAATAAAGCAAAATATGTTTTGCATGTGTAAATACTGATAGTAAGAATGTTAACATAAACTCTGAT
The DNA here is from genome assembly GCF_009905375.1 of Apium graveolens. Classification (NCBI taxonomy): domain Eukaryota; kingdom Viridiplantae; phylum Streptophyta; class Magnoliopsida; order Apiales; family Apiaceae; genus Apium; species Apium graveolens. Next base: position 25,632,239 of record NC_133657.1, on the reverse strand, counting down.
ATGAAGTCTTCTGCTGCATATGTTAACAAACTTAAAAAGGCCAAAGAATTCAAGAAAGTCTAGGTCCATAAAAATACTAATTGATTTAAATACTGATTGCAGGGTAACATGAGAAATTCTCTACTCTTGGACAATGGATGCTCATGACACATGACAAGTTATAAATCCCTGCTATCACAGTTTAAGGAGAAGGTTGGCCCAAGTGTTTCTTATAGAGATGGCAACTTAGGAAAAATCTTGGGTTATGGAAAAATCAAACTGGGAATGTCATCATTGAAGATGTAGCTCTAGTTGTAGGACTCAAGCATAATTTTTTCAGTATGGGTCAGATCTGTGACAGAGGTTACCGTGTGAATTTTTATGAAGAACATTGTGCAATTGTCAGTAAGTCTTATAGAAAGATTTCAATGACTGGTGTAAGATAAGGTAACTTATATGAAGCTAGGGTCTCCACAAATACTGATAGATCAGAAGTTTGTCTACTTAGTAGAGCATCTGTGGAAGACAGTTGGAACTGGCATAAAAGACTTTCTCATCTTAATTTCAACAATATCAATGAACTTGTAAGGAAAGATCTTGTGAGAGGATTTCCCAATGCAGTATTTACTCCTGATGACTCATGCCAGAAAGCCAAGCAAAGGAAAACATATTTCAAGAGTAAAACTGAATCCTCTATTCTTTAACCATATTTTCTAATTCATATTGATCTCTTTGCAACAGTCAATGTAATATCAATTTCCAATAAGAGGTATGCACTTGTAATTGTTGATGAATATACAAGATACACATGGTGTATTTTCTGCACACCAAAGATGAATTTCCATCCATTCTTCTTGACATGTGAGAGAACTGGAAAAAGGATCAACGTACAAAGTGAAGATCATTAAAAGTGATAATGGATCTGAATTCAAAAATAATATTATGGAAGAATTATGCAAATACAAGGGGATAAAACAAGATTTTTCTACCCCTGGAACTCCACAACAAAATGGAGTTGTTGAAAGAAAGAATAGAACTCTCATAGAAGCTGCAAGAACCATGTTAGAGGAAGCAAGATTACCTACATACTTCTGGGCTGAGGCTGTGCAAACTGCTAGCTTCACATATTTTATGCAACATTGATCAACAGGCATGGAAAAACACTAATTGAGATGGTGAACAAAAATAAGCCAAATTTGAAGTACTTTCACATTTTTAGCTATTTGGCTGCAAGTGTTTTGTTCTCAAAAGTCATCCTGAACATCTTATTAAATTTGATCTAAAAGCTGATGAAGGCATTTTTGTTGGCTATCCACTGTCAACAAAAGCTTTCAGAGTGTATAATCTGAGAACAAGGACGGTCATGGAATCTATAAAAGTATCTTTTGATGACAAGAAAATCACAGGTCTAGAAGATGTAGATGAAAATGACGTACCATATGCTGAACAGTTAAATCCTGATATACTAACAAGTTTTGATACAATAAATCCTGATATCACTTTAAACTCTGATGATCCACATGAAAGTGGAAATTCTGCAAATATTGAAGCACATGTTTAGGGGGGGCAACATAAATCACATCAAGAATATTCTACAAGTGATTCAACTAAAGGAACATCAGTAAATAATTCATCAGACTCTGATTCCACAAATACTAATGAATCAAATACTGATAGCACTGAAAATACTGATTCAGGGGGAACATCGGGAAATGATAGTGGTATAAGTCAAAGAGATACTAGAGAGTTCATGAATCAAGGGGGAGGTTCTACTTCAAGAAGTCAACTCCATCTACAAGAAAATGTTCTAAGTCACATACACCTGACTTAATCTTTCGAAATCCTGATAGTGGTGTAAGAACCAGAAAAGCCACTCAAAATGAATGTCTCTACCATTCTTTTCTATCTCAAATTGAACCAAAAAAAGTGGAAGAAGCTCTTCAAGATGCTGAGAGGGTTACAACAATGCAAGAGGAGCTTAATGAATTTGAAAGGAACAAAGTATAGACTCTTATGCCAAGACCAAAGAACATATCAGTTGTTGGTACAAAGTGGGTATTCAGAAATAAAACTGATAGTGAGGGCATCATTATAAGAAATAAAGCAAGACTGGTTGCAAAGGGTTATTCACAATAATAAGGCATTGATTATGATGAGAATTTTGCTCCAGTTGCAAGGCTTGAACCAATCAGAATTTTCCTAGCCTATGCTGCTCACATGAAGTTTAAAGTGTTCCAAATGAATGTGAAGAGGGAATTTCTTAATGGTAAACCTGGAGAGGAAGTTTATGTTGAATAACCTCCAGGGTTCATTGATCCAAGATATCCTGATCAAGTCTATAAACTTGGTAAAGCACTTTAGGGACTTAAACAAGCTCCAAGGTCCTGGTATGAAACACTTGCTCTATTTCTATTAGAAAGTGGTTTCACAAGAGGTACAATTGACAAAACTCTATTTTATAAATACCATGGTAAGGACTTGTTATTAGTTCATATATATTTTGATAATATAATTTTTGGTTTTTCTAATGATAAACTCTATGAGAGGTTTACAAAGCTAATACAATCAAGATATCAAATGAGTATGATGGGAGAATTGAGTTATTTTTTGGGTTTACAAGTAAAACAGATTGATGGAGGGATCTTCGTAAATCAATCCAAATACACCAGAAATTTGCTCAAAAAAATTGGAATGGAAGATAGTTTAACTGCAATAACTCCCATGGCCACTGCAATCTTTTAAATTTAAATACTGGTTCGTCAGTAGATATAACTAACTACAGAGGTATGATTGGCTCACTCTTATATTTGACTGCTAGTAGACCTGATATCATGTATGCTACCTATTTCTGTGCAAGGTTCCAAGGTGATCCAAGTAATACACATTTATTAGTTGTGAAAAGAATTTTTAAATATCCCAAAGGAACCATTAATCTTGGATTATAGTATCCTAGAGATTTAGAATTTAAGCTACTTGGATACTCATATGCTGATTTTGCAGGATATAAAATAGACAGGAAAAGCACTTCTGGAAGCTGCCAATTTCTTGGTGGCGGGTTGGTTTCTTGGTTTAGCAAGAAACAAAAGTCAATTTCCACATCAACTGCAGAAGCTGAATATATTGCTGCAAGAACTGTTGTGCTCAAATTCTATGGATGAAGAATCAGTTACTGGATTATGGGTTAGAGTATTCTAAAATTCCTATATATTATGATAATCAAAGTGCTATTGCAATGACAGGAAATCTAGTACAACATTCAATGAATAAACACATTAGTATTTGGTACCATTTCATAAGGGAGCATGTGATGGAAGGTATAGTGGAATTGATATTTGTTCCAACAGATCAATAATTACAGATATATTCACCAAGCCTCTATGTGAAGCAACCTTTACAAGATTGGTGAATTAATTGGGAATGATATCAGGACATTTCTCAAACTCTGATGATTTGGAATACCTGCTAATAATTAGAGTGTGGTGTCTTCTTATTATATATCAGTATTTATTTAAATACTGGTTATATAGTCAAATTATGATGCCATGGAAGCATGTAAATTAGCTTCTATTAATCCCAGCCAGTAGATGCATTATAAACTCTAATTATCTGTATAAAAACTGATATTGGTCAAACTTGTGTTGAATGATAAATCCTGATAGTTGTTGATTAAATACTGATATTGGTCACTCTGATGGACCATTATATTCTGATGATAAATTTTGAATTTATTCAAATATTGTGTTAATCAGTATTTTAATTACAGTGGTGAAGTTATATGCAAGTGGGTAATTTTGCATGATTAAAGTTGTTTATGGCGTGAGAATATGTAAAAACGTTTGAGTATACACAAGATACTATTCTGGGAAACTGTGCGCACAAAAATTGTCTTTACTACACATTTTCATGATTATTTCTACAGTCAATCACAGGATGCCACGTGTCCCACTAAACTGAAACATTTCTGAGTTAGTGGAGTGATTTTTTAAACAAAAGATTTCAAATTAACACTTTATCTCATCACTGTTATCTTCTTCTCTGCTAATTTACTCTCTATCTCTCTCTCTCACCCGTAAACTCTGAAACCCTAATTTCTTTTTGAATTTTTTTTCTTGCACAATCACCATGACTTCACCAGCTGCTTCTAAACCTTTTACTTATGGTGGTGCCAAGTTTGTTACTAACAATTACTCAGCTATATTGGACAATAACAATGTCAACATTGATTTTCACATTTTTCAGGACTTTTTGAGATCCAGTGAGATTGGGTTTGCTCTCACAGCTTCACCCACAATCTCTGATGACCAGGTACTTGCTATTTGGAAAACTGGTGTTTATGATGATGTAGGTAACAATGGAACTCAAAGTTTAGTGTTTGAGTTTAATAACAAGAAAATGATAGTTACTCCTCAAACTGTAAGGGATGCATTACAGTTTCCTGCTCATAGCTCATACACTAAATTTATGGGAGATGCTGAAATGAGGAGGTTTTTCAATTAGAAAGGCTATGACAAGGATTTGAAGAGCCTTGGTCATTTGAAGAGGAATGGGCTCAGAAAGGAATGGAATTTTTTTTAGATTGCATCACAAAGGCTTTCAATAACAAATCTTACAACTTTGATGCTCTTCCTATCATGACACAACAAATAGGGTACTTTCTAATTTATGGTGCAAATTATGATTTTGGTAGAGTAGTTTTATCTTTTATAGGAGATAGATTAACTGCTGATAGGAATATTGTGTATTATGCTAGATTCTATCAATTGATTTTCAGTGTCTATTTTCCTGATACCCCTATTCCCTCTAATCAAATTGTGTCAGTATTTAAGCTTACAAAAAGAGCTTTTTCTGATCTCATTTCACAAGATGAAAAGAAGGATGATTTAGTTCCTTTGAGGTTGCCATTGGTTTCTAGGAACTTGCTCATTGCAAGACTCCCTGTGACTTAAGGTTTTCCCAACAGGCAAGGTGCTCACCTACAGGCAATCACTATTGGGAACCCCCCTGTAGCTCACCCCATCGCAACAACTCAAACACAACCCCAAACACAAACACAACCCCAAACACAAACACAACTAAAAACCGAATCCACCTCAGGTCTCTCTCAAAATACACCTGTTGTAAAAAGAGAGAAACAGTTGGCTAAAAGGGCTACAAATCCTGATGTAGCAAAGTCAAAAGTTGACACATCATAAGTTCCTCAATATTCTAAACCTTCAGAATCTGTCAGGAGGAAGCTTGTGCTTGCAGGATTAGAATCAGATGATGATGAGGACAATGCTACCTTATATTCAAAATTTCCCAACTTAAAATCTGATTCTTCTCCAAGACCAGTTGTTCTATCAACCGATGAGGGCATAACTGCTAATGTTGTTTAAAGTGCCAGAGATACTGATGAAACCGGTACAAGCCCAAGGCCAAGGAAAAGGAAGCTGACTAAAGCATACTATGCTCAAAATCTCATCAAGATAAAGAAAGAAATTGTTGAGGAGACACATAGTGCATCTACTTCAACAAATTCTGAATTTCAGACAAATCCTAATGCACCTGTGGACTGTTCTGATTCTCCAGTAAAGTAGCCAAAACAAAAGAGTAAGGAAAATTACTCATGAGCAAGTAGAGGAAAGTGTCAAGAGGCTACAAAGGGAAGGTCTTTTCCCTGGATCAAGCACACAAGAACCTGTATTTCAAAGGGATATATCAGCTCATTTAAATCCTGATCCAGTCATACAAGAACCTGCACTTCAAAGTAGTTCAGCAGACATTAAAAATATAGAACCTTTTTCTCAATTGCTAACTCAAGAATAGCATGAAGCTGAAGCTGCCAAGATTCATGCAGAAGTCTCTCATATCAAGGACTTGTGTAAGCAAATAGATCTTGAAAGATTTAGTCAGACAGCTATTGTTGATGAAGAGCCTGCACATGAATCAAGCACTGCAATTATGGAGAAGAGTATACAAGAACCTGGGTGGCAAAGTCATCCTACAACTCCTGATTCTCTAGCCACACAAGAACCATTGCATCAAAGTTGTACTGAAGGCTTCACTCCTGATGCAGTGACTCTGGCAATAGATGTTGAAGGTAGAATTCATCCATCACCACCATCTACCGATATCTTATCATTCCCCCCATTGGATGTCTTCAAAGAAGTCGAGTCTTCAGAATCACAAGGTATAAATACTGATTTCACCTTATCAACATTTATTTTAAATACTGAATTTGTATTATCAACATTTATTTTTCATGTTATAAATCATGTTGGTATGATTATATCTAGTTCTTATTTAAGGACTACCCCTAGTTGTATGACCACAAACAACCTTTCTTTAGCCACCTCTTATTTCTATAGGATTGCATATTTATCTGAGCCTTTTCTGTGAGTTATGTGAAAAGATTTAGAGAAAATCAGAGTTAAAGAGAGGCATGATCCTTCCTGGAAAAATGATAGGTGGATGAGAGTCAGGATTTAGTAATCCCTGTGAGGAACTCTAACTATTTAAAGTTATGATCTGTGTGGTGTGAGGAGTAGTGATACTACTTTAAAAGAATATAGAGATTAAGTGTTACTTGTTATATTTTGCAGGTGCACAGAGTACAAAAGAAACAACTGCTGAACTATAGTCTATAGAACCTCGATTAAGCTCTGATGTACCAAATGATGATAATTTCCTTGCAGTTCTAAGTACTGATATTTTCCTGTAGTCCACTCACTCTATCAATCCATCACCTAAAATTCTCCCTGTTGTTGCTGAAGATGCATATACATAATAGTCCATTCATGAAGATCTATTCATAGTAGGGTCACCACAACACTCCACATGTACTGTGGTCTTGGAGATAAATACTGAAGCTCTACCACACCTGTCTACTATTCTTGAAGATATGGAGCTAAATGCTGATGGCATGGAAATTTCTGAGGCAGCTGGATCACATACATCCTCAATTTCTGATTCTATCTTAAATGCTGAAGCTGGAGATGAAGTTCAGCATATAGTTCAAAATCCAGTTGTTGATGAAGGATCTGTCCATGAGACAGAATTTAATGATGGTTAAGAAGTTGATACTTCAAATCAAAATGTTATTATAGATCCTGAGGATGATCTATTTTTCCCTGAAGATATGCCCAAACATGTGAGGCAACAGAAGTTGAAAGAGAGTGATGCTAAGAAGAAGCAGGAATTCTTTAAAAAGATCTAAAATGAAAAATGGAAGGATGCTGATTATCCTATATCCAAGAACTATGTTGTCAATCATTTGGACAGAGCGGAAAAGATCATTCAACATCCTGCTATGCTCAATCATATGACAACATCTACTCTTCTAGTCAGATATCTACATACATCTCAAGAAGCTACAACTTCTCAAATCAATCAAATCAGAGATTCCTTTGTTGCTATAAAGTTGACTATCAATCAGGAGATTCAGAAGCAAATTGCTCCAATAGTTGGCAAAAAGACACAAATAGAAGCCAATCAGGCTAGATTTGAGGCCAATCAGGAGAAAATGTCTGGGAAATTGTTGAGGTAAGTAATTCAATGGAGATGATTCTTTCCATACTGCTTGGTGATGATTCCAAAAAAGGGAGAAAGTTAAATCTAAATGCAAGAATCTAACATTGAAAGGTGATGATGATATAAATCCTAATGGGGGTGATAAGGGAGGAAGGAAGGAGATCGTGAAGAATAGGAGATGTGAAGATCTAGTTGGGACTAGTGGATCATCAAAAACCATTAGGTCTCAATCTAGACAAGGTGGAGGAAGTAGGAAAAGTGAGAGGATAATTCAACAATCTAAAGAACTGACTGTGACTACAATAACTCAACAACCTCTAAAAGTCACAAATGTGGATGACCAAGGCTTTGTGGAGATAAAAGCTGGTAAAAAAGCTAGTCAGTATCTTCAAACTCTTAAAGTCAAAGGTAAAAGACAACTATTTTCTACAAGGACCCAAAGATTTAAGCTTTTAATTCTGATTTGAGTAGAAGAATCTTTGAGAAAGAAAATCCAGGAGTTGATTTAGAGCAGCTTAGGAAAATGGAGGAAGAATCCAAATCAGTGAGGACAGTAAATACTGATGTTGCTATCCCTCAAGTACCTTATGAAGATGATCCTTCCAATAGACCAACCAAAGGGGTAGTTATAAAGGAGGTGAGTCAAGCAGATGCTAAAAGACCTCTAAGGTCTCAAACAATCTTAGATGCTGACATGAGACATAAGGGGAAAGAGAATATATGAGAGAAGTCCAAGCCACCAAAGCCTAGAGCTAAAGCTATTGCTAAAAGGAAATCAGTATCCAAGGCACCTAAATCTCTAATACTGATAGATCCATTCTATACAGTTGTTTAATCCTTTGATACTCAAGAAAGAGTTGAAGAAGATGAAATAAGTCAAGCTCATCAAAGAAGAAAGATTTACGGATCTGACAGGGTTGAAAAATTAAAGTTAACCTCTGACACTGTTCAAGTTAACGAAGAAGCAAATGCTGGTGTTCAACCAATCATAACCTCTGTACTACTCATGTTGTTGATTCTTCAAACCCAATTCAAGCTGAGACAATAAATCCTGATTGTGAAAACATAAACTCTGATATGCCAGAACTTACTTTCAAAGAGAAGAGGAAGTTACTATGGGGAAGCAAGAAACCTGCACCTAGAAGAGATTCCTCTAAAACATTAAAGAACATTTACAGTGGCAGTTCTCATGCTAAAAAACCTGGAATCACAAGTGGTATGGGAAGTTTAGGTGCTGATCCATCTGTAGCTGATGCTTTGTTTCTAAGGAAGGAAGCAAATCTGACAAAAATTGGAGACAATGTGATGCTTGAAGACTTGCAGGAGATCATATCAGTAAAATTATTATTGATCTTATTGGAGAGATATTGATTTACTTTCTGGAGTCTGGGAGGAGGTTGAGGTTGGTACAAGAGCATATGAGAGATAAATTATAGTAGGAGTTGGAACTTGTTGCTACAATTCTTAAGGTAACTAATCCTGTAACTTCCAGATGGTCTGCATTTTTGAAGAACTTGATACAGTTGAAGCAGAGAGGGATGCCTTACAAATATAACTACATTCCAAAGTACATTGATCAAACTGAATATGATATTGATATGCCCATTGGAAGAGCCAAAATAGAAATGAGTCTAGGAAGGGAAGTCATAACTTTTATTCCTGATGGAAAGAAGATTGGATTTCTGGAACTGGGTCATCTATCACTTAGAAATTCAAAGCTACATGATCTCAGGGAAGCCATCTACCATAATGATGAATCTACAAATGAGTTAAAAGAACACAAACAGAGGATGCAATGGTACTTTGATGTTATGGAAGAAACTCTGTTGAGGAAGTTTTGAAGAAGCTGAAGACTGTGATAGAGTTCATAATTGAAGATAAAGTCTGATAATCACTGTTTGTAAGAATGTATATGTTTATTTAATTTCTGCATTTAGATAGTTTTTTGACATCATCAATTAAAACTTTTATAAAAATACATAATTCACAAGTTGGGGGAGATTGTTAGATCTAATTGATGTAATCAGGATATAAACTATCATGATTTATTATCAGGTAACGTCATCAGTATCTGTCTATCAATATTTGATAATTAGCATTTGATGATCAGTATTTGTCACATCAGTAGATATCAAAGAAGGAAAGGAATTGCTGAATTCAAGGCGGTGAAAGACTTTACTTACAGAAGCAACCATACATGGATATGTATTAGGTTTCCTTATTGTAATATAATAGAATTCCTTATTAATTGTGTAACTGTGCACTATATAGCACATATTAGGTTTACACTATATGTGTTATGAATTGATATATCTTTCATATAACCTAGCAGCTCTCAAGGATAATTATTCATCCTTTGAGAGAGTACTTGTGTAATAGTTTTTATCTGATTAATATAAAAATTGTTGATACTGTTAAGCTTTATCGCATTGTTTGTATAAACTGTATTCACCCCCCCTCTACAGTTGTATTACGGACCTAACATGTAATATAATTATTTTTTGGCCAGGCTTTTACAATATTTTAACACTAAAAATGCTTAAAAGTTGTATATTTTTTGTTAGAAACTAGTACCCACTCAAGAGTTTTTTGGGAACATTACCCATTTTTTCAAAAAAATTTAAAACCGATTTTTTTTCGAATAATCCGAATTTTGTCAGAGTCTAGTAAAAAATCGAATTATGAACTAATATATCAAAACTAGATGGGAATTAGGTAGGTCCGAGTTCTTAAAAATTCGTGCTCCATTTTTTAAAAATTATATTAATTATCTAAAAATTGGTGCTCCATTTTCTAGACATTGAACATAATATATTTAAATATGTGGCTACACACATATTTACACTATTCCTAGCTTTAAAACATCCTTGCTTATTTATTGCCCTTTCTTCTAATTATTATGATAAAAGAAGTTCAATGAGGAATTTCTCTTGATTCTTATGGAAAACAAAAATTACATCACCAAGAAAGTTAAAGAAAACAATGCACCAAGAAATAGTAAAGAAAAAATGCACCATTACGTGCCATATAAAAGAGAGAGAACATTAGGTAAAAAATTTACAGTAGCAAAATTTATCAGACCATAAACTGAGATATATTTAAATTGGTGTAATTTCGAGGAGATTGGGAGTACTCTAAAGTGAGGTGTGTTGGTGGACAGTGAGATGACAGCTACAACACAAAATTATTTGTTAGTCGTCAGAAATGTCATTTTTGCTGCTGCAAGACCATGATTACATGTCAGCATCAACATTTCAACTCAATTTTCCCCTTCATTTTACTAGTATTTTTGTAAAGTATATCATGGTTTTCATCAGTCTTATGACTATCATTTGCTGCTGTTAACGGAGGAATTTGGTAGCAACAAAATTTGAGGTTCGTAGCCGGAAACAAGATCTATGACGGTGGTTCTTCGCTAGAAAATATGAACAGTGTTCGTCGGGAAATATGAATAGTGTTGGTGGTTATGATTATTGGTGGCTGATATTGCTTAGGGTTAGTGGGGGCTCATTAGCACTCTCAACTTCTGACCCCTTGCAATTTGTCTACGTATCACGATTTATAGGAAATCAAGCCAATGTAGTTCTTGGGGAAAAAGAAACCTAATGGGCTTAGATCTCTTATCTCAAGGCCCAGTAGGAAACCTACTAGAAACCGTCTTCTACTAGCTTTAGGAATGTCCACCGATGAGGCCCAAAGCTCATCCATGATTTCAAGACTTCAAAAATGAGGCATCTCCCTGGCCAAGGATAACCTTCCGCTACCAGCTATTTCTATATTCTGTGGATGCAGGTATAGCCGTGGTTCACCCCAAATATTGGACGCATCCTTGTCCCCCAGATAAGGAGTCCCTACCAAATTGCACGAAAAGTGATCCCAAGCTTTTAGGTGAAAAGTGCAGGATACTCCAAAGTCTCCCAACGAGGACACTCGTTGACTACTGAGACAGAGCTCCCAAAGCACACACCACTGTTTACCTCACATCCCCGATGAGGACACTCATTGACTATAGGAGGAGGCCTTCCGTCCAGGCATACCCCTAGAGGTCTCTGACCACAGACTCCGCCTTTCTGTGATTGCATTACAGAAATGAGTTCTTCAATAGAATACCTGCAAAAAATAGGTTAGTGAAGATAATCTCCTCCTTCCTTGAATCATCCAAAGAATCCGTCCAAGTAACCATGTTAAAGTCCCATCCAAGCCATCTTTCCTACTTAGGTGCGCCCTAACACCTTCCACAAGTGAGGGGCTAGCTCGAAGAATCATTCAAATTCCCTTCTCCATATAACAATAGGGTGCGCCTCTTGCATTCATGAGGGCGCGCCTTTATTCCTTAAGGTGTTAACCATTATCTACTTGTATGCATCAGGGCTTGCCTCCTCACATCTGTAGGGCGCGCCTACTACCTTCACAGTAAAAGCATTTGCCTTATCTTTTCCTTAATTTTAGGCAAATTTATCCCAATTTTGACCAGTTGACCCGGTTTTGACCCGAACAAGGTTTATACCAAATTTTGGGCATAACGAATACCCGCCAAATTCTATATGCTATTGAAAATGGGATTGGAATTTCTTGTCTTCATTCATTATCTGTTAAGAAATTCGTATAAACTTACATTTTCTTACAGGGCGCGCCTTCAACAGGGCGCGCCTTCTGAATTTAAAACAATTCCTTCATTCTCGGGAATCATGATCGACGTGACTGGCATGATTGAAAGTTGTTACACGTCACTATCAGCTATAAATACAAGTAAAAATCATCACTTTCACTTTTTACCTTACTCTCTATTACTTTTTCACTTTACCCTTTCTCTGAAATTTCCGGAGGCGATTCAAGGCTTTTTCTGCTCGGAAACGCCTTGTTCTACATCATTTCCTCAATATTTTCTGATCAACCTCTTCATTAACCAATAAGGTACTCAATTCCTTCTTTTATTTTCATATTTCATCAAGTAAATTGTATCTAATATTGCTATGACTTTTCATATGCTCTTTTTTAATCACATGTTCTTCATAACTACCGTATGTATATATGTATATATATCATATATATATCAATTCAGATCCTTAATTAGAGGGTTTTAAAATTCAAATTTATGTTTTTTGGAATTTCAACCGTCATCATAGTGTAGCCTGATTAAACATAGGGCACGTCTTAAAGGAACTCAATTGGGGGATGAGTTTTGGTCATTGCAAAATCATAAATTATAATAGTTAGGGTGCGCCGTCTCCCGTAGGGCGCGCCATCTTCTGTTATAACATCCTTACGAAATCAATTTCCATAGGACCGGCGCACCTACATTCAATGTAGAATCCTGTGAAGAGGCAATGTAGAATCTTGTGAAGAGGCCTACATTCAAGGATGAGTAGACTTTAATCAGAACAAATTGGCTTTCTTGGAGAATCCTGTGAAGAGGCCATGTCATCTCTTTCCCTCCCTTGTATCTAAATACCAGTCTTTCAGGAAGATATCTGTAAGCATCAATTCCTCTTACTTCTTCCAGTTCATCCAAGTAGAGATTCAAGTCTGAAAATTCCTTGATATCACAAATGTACATGAGATCTCTCTTGTTGATTGTGGGTTGGGATTTGGTTAAAGCTTTGGATCTGAGAGATACATGCTTCACTTTTTTGCTAGCTCTAGTCTTTGTCTTCTTTGTCTTAAAGATGGGTAAATTTAGCTCAGGAATTGGTAAACTATCCCAGTCCACTGCTCATCCTTAGGAACAATTGGTTCACCATGAATATTTCTTGTTGGATCAACCACTTTGAATTCTTCAAATACCTCTGAGGGTTTTGATGTCTGAGTTGTAGTTGTAGGCTTTTTGGGAAATTGTTCTTCCAATTCCTCATCATTAAGGTTCACTTTCATCTTGGAATGGAGTTTGTATCTAAATCTTTTTTTCTGCTTTGATTCTTCTTGCATTTTCAGATCCTTAGGTTCAGTAATTACAGTTGATTGTACAGGAAGTTCTGTTATGGTTTTTACAGCTTTAAGCTTGGCCAAGATAGCAGCTTGTTCTTTCTTTTGCTTTTGCTTCTTAGCATCCAAAGCGGCTTGCTTCTTTTCTAGCCTGATTCTTTCTTTCTCTTCCTCCTTAGCTTCCACAAATAATGGGTGTCCAATAACCACACAACTCTCCTTACCATTTCTGTAAATTTTAGCAATTCTCCTTTTCAATACTGAATCAGTTGGATCCTTGTAGAATGCAATAGACCTACCCAGCAGCTTCTTCTCATCTAGCCTAGGTGTTTCAAACACTGTATCCATAGGATTCTTTTCTGAAAACTTAGAGTAGTGCCTTTTGGCCTTCATAATGAGATCTTTCTTAGGAGATTTGATGCAGGAAGTTTGACCCCTTTCCAGATAGTTCATACTTATGTCATTCACAGAAATTTTCATGACTTAAGAGTGATGACTGAAGACTCTGTCTTGCTTCTGAATTGGCCCAAACTTTTGTTGGATATCTGCATCTATCTTTCTCCGTTTTTATTTTATTTCCTTCTCTAAAGCTGTAATATCAAACATCTTGGGATTTGATTTTGACTTAAGCTTTTCAGCTGCTAGTTGGATTAGATCAATGTTATCCAACTCTGGTGGCTTTGTGAAAGCAATTGTTGGCACAATCATTTTGCTGACTTGAATGTTTAGCACTTTTCGCTCCCCCTCACTTCTTGACCCCCTTGAATAAATGAGATAATTGGGCTTGCTTTCTCCCCCTTAGAAGAGGTTTCTTTCTCCCCCTTTTTATTATCAGCAAGTTGAGTAGAAGAAGAGGTTTGTGCTGCCACTAGCCTTTGAAGCAAGTCTGTTTGTTGTGCTTGATGTAGATGTATAGCTGTTAGAGAGGCTTCCATTGCTGTCATTCTTTTCTCCAAGGAATCCACCTTGGTGGCAAGATCAGTGTTCTTCCTTAATTGTCTTTTTGATATCAACCATTGTAGCTTCTGGAAGTTTTGCATATAATCTATCAGCTATATCCTTCTTCACTTGAGTGATCTCTGTTTGAATAGAAGTGATATCCTGATTGTGTTGGAAGCCTTGGATTTGCTGTAGTTGGAGAGAAGCAAGATGTGCTTGCAGAAGCTTCTTGGTGCTAGCATTTTTGGATAATTGAAGAGCAGACTGTGTTTGACTGATAAGTTGGATGAGTGTGGTCTTGAAATGATGTTCATCACATTTCTTGGAGAAAACCCATGATAGCATGCCTGATCTGGAACTGGGGCCTACTTCTCCCCCTAGGTCCAATGGCTCATCTTCACTTTCTTCATCTTCACCACCAAAGAAATCTTCTGAACCACCAGTCTCATAGTCAATATCACCAGTTGTAGAGGGCAGAGCTGTGATTACATCCTTTGCTCTTTGCATAGACTGTATGGTGTGCACCAAGTTTAGCATTCTTTCTGCATTATCATTGCCCTGTCCATCTAGAAGTTGATATGCTGGAACAGGGTGAGTAAATGTCTCAGCATCCAAGGAGGTAGAATCTATAACAACTTGACTTTGCTGAGATAGTCCCTCCTAATTTGCATCCTGGAAATTCATTAACTCACTTGCAAAGACATCCACCCTTATTTCTCCTGTACCTGCATTTCTCTCATTATCTCTCTTTTCTTGCATCTAGGGATGGCAACGGGTCGGGTTCGGATCGGGTATTGTAAAATCTAAATCCAAATATTTTCGGGTTATCCAAATCCAAATCCGTCGGGTTTCGGATCAGATCGGGTATTTTTCGGGTATCCAAAATTATGAATAATGTAGTCAAATTTAATATTATTTATACATACAAACACTACTAATAACATTTATATGATAGCTAAAATTAAAATACATTAACTAATAAGTAATTAAACAGATTATATTGCGGGTTGACATGGTGAGTTATATCTAAGATATGTTGATAACATAATATTTAGTATTTCATCACAAATTAGATTTTTTATATAAATATATACAAAGTACATCTTACATAATAAAAGCTGATTTTGAAATAAAAAATCATAATTCACTAAATAAGTGTAGACAATCTTGATAATAATATACTATTACTCAAATAATACAATAACAATATGTAAATTATATGTATTACATCTAAAATATTACATATAATCTATAATACATGTGTCGGTTTTTAATCGGGTTTCGGGTTTGGATCGGGTTTGGATTTCGGATTTCGGATCGGGTATCGGTTCAGTATAGTTGAAATCCAAATCCAAATCCAAATCCAAAACTTTGGGTTCGGTATATCCAAAACTTCGGGTTTCGGATCGGATATCCGTCGGATCGGATTAATTTACAATATCTACGTTGCATCAAGGTCTCACCTTGGCTTCCCACCCTCACACCCTCACATTCACCATTCAAGGTGGGACTCCTCTTACTCACTTTTTCCAGTTCTGAAGAAATGGTTTGCATTAGATTACTCTTTTCCTCTCCTTTTTCCTGGGAGCAACCCAGACTCTCACTCAAATCACTCATTTCCCTCAGTCCTAAGAGTGATTGCACTACTACTATGTCTTCTGCACTTGTAAGAATTGATAAAATTTGAAGCTGTGCAGAGACACCCGATGGATGAGGAATATCCATCGGGTTAACAGTTTGACTATCCGACGGATGACTGCTGTTAAGCTTATCCGTCGGGATACAATCACTACTCGACGGATGATAAATATCCATCGGGATAGAAGAAATAATTGAGTTTGGAGTGGAGACTATTGTAGACTCTGTGCGGATTGATGAGAATTTTGGCATAGATGTCTCAACAGTCTTAGAAAGAAATGGCAAGTGAGCCAACAAATCATTTAGAAGATGATGCTCACTTGCATGGATTTTTGGCTTCTCCAAGAGAGTTAAAGATGGAAAATTTGAAAGTGATGTGTTTATCATGTCAACATCCAATGAGTGTGTGGGAGAGTTTGGTGTATCAGGTGCTTCAATTATAAGAGATTTTGGTTGTGACTCCACATTTATTAGAGCCACATCAACCTGACTTTGAGAAGGTGCAGTGACTGGGTCTTTTGCACCAGTTTGCACAGTGTGTGAGCCCTGTGCATCCCCAAGGGTTTTTGATCTTTTCTTTCTGGCATAAGTTTGTGGTGAGCTAGTGTCCCTACCCCTCTTGGCTTATGCTCCTGATTGGGAGCTTGTTTCAATGGTAACATCCTTTTGGGAGGATGAAACTAGTAATGAGCTAATATCCTTATTAACGACCACAGTTTGTTGGGAAACTGTGGTGTGGCTAGGTTTGGTTACACTCTTCTCACCAGCCTTATCCTTAGGGCTTCTTTGATGTTCACCATGTCCCTCACCTTTCTTACCCTCCTTCACACTCCCCTCTTTAGGTTTAGTGGATTTTACAACTGATTTCTTTTGAAAGAAATCAGAGGGGGCTTTCTTAGCTTTGGATTTAGGAACTTTTGTTGGTTTGATAGCTTGGGTAGGCAACTGTTGGGTCATTGACACAGTTACCATAGATAGACTAGAAAGCAAAGAAGTTTGTGAGGTTGAAAGAGTGGAGACAGGAGAAATTACCTCACTTACCCGAGGTCCCTCAATTATTGGAAAGTAGTATAAGGGAACCTCCTTGTGATGGTTTGCTCTATTTAAATCTGCAATGATTCTTCTTTCTTGAACCCAACAATTTAACTTGTTGGTTGGGTTCTCAATCACAATATCTCCAATAAGATGGTTAGCAAACATCATAAAGAATCTAGCATAGTAGACACTTTTACCTCTCTTATTGATCTCTCATAACTTAAAACCTAACTCAAGCAAAACCAAATCACTGAAATTGAAGTACTTATTAGTAACTAGCATGTAAAGCATGTTAAGCATAGAAATGTTTATAAAGTCAAAGTTACTAATTTTACCAGAAAACACCTTAGTTACTAAATCACACATATAACTTCATTCCTTCCTAAGACCCAACCTCCTAATTTCACTTAATTTAGAAGTAGTGAGTGCATAGCCCATGGAATTAAGCATATTAACAATATCAGTGTCTGTGTGTGGAGCAGTTACAGTATTATCAGGAATCTTGAAGCATGCTTTAATAATATCACTATTTATGCAAAACTGCTTACCTTTCAGGGTGAATGTGATGGTCTTGCCTGTCGAGTTGTGCACTGCAGTTGTCCATATCTCTTCAACAACCTCACAGTAAATGGTGGGTGATTCCAGCATGGCATAGTTGAGTTTGCAGTTCTTCACAAAATCCATCATTTTGTGATAGTCACCAGACTGTTAAATCTCCTTGTTCACCAAAGCTGAGAAGTTGTTTTTCTCATAGATATAACCGGTTTGAGACATGATTTTCACTATAAGTGCCATTGTTAGAGATTTAGAATTTGTAGAGAGAGAATTTGCTTTTGAGAAGAAAGAAATTAGAGCAATTGAATCTTGAGAATGATAAAAGAAACGAATAAAAGTGAATTTGCTTTTGTACTATCTCAGAAATAAGCTGACATAAATAATAAAGTAACCAATAAAAATTTCCCAAAATAGCCGTTTAAAAATAAATAAATTGTAAAAATTTTGTCACTTATCTGTCGTGTCATGCTTACAAGTTGTAAGTATACTCGATGGATAATGTTCAGGGAATTAACGGCTGGGATTGAGACAATTCGACGGATGAGGATAAATCAGTTATCCGTTGAGTTATAAAATATTCCAGAAAAATAATTGATTTTATTGACAAATTATATTCCGATGGATTATCAAACTTGATGGATAATGATCATCCGCCGGGATGTAAATTTTGACTTAGCCAAAATTTATCCAAAATAGAAAAATCAATTAAATTTCTGGCTGGATTATCACTTGAAAAATATCTGAAATAATTCAAGAGAAATTAAGCATACCAAATTCACTTACCAACCTTGAACAGGTGGATTCATCAAAGTGGTTTGGTAAATATATCTGCAAGCTGTTTTCCACTTGGAACAAAATGCAGTTCCACAGTACCATTCATCACATGTTCCCTTATGAAGTGGTACTTGATGTCTATGTGCTTTGTTCTTGAATGCTGTACTGGATTTTCAGTGATGGCAATTGCACTTGTGTTATCACAGAAAATAGGAATCCTATCCACTTGTAGACCATAGTCCAACAATTAGTTTTTCATCCACAAAATCTATGCACAGCAACTACCAGCAGCAATATATTCAGCTTCAGCTGTAGAAGTAGAAACTGAATTTTGCTTTTTACTGAACCAGGACACAAGCTTGTTTCCTAGAAATTGACAGGTTCCTGTTGTACTTTTTCTGTGTATTTTACAACCTGCTTAATCTGTATCTGAATAACCAGTTAGATCAAAACCAGAATCTCTAAGGTACCAAATGCCAAGTTTTGGTGTTCCCTTGAGATATCTGAAAATTCTCTTAATAGACACTAAATGAGATTCTCTAGGATCAGCCTGAAATCTAGCACAAAGACAAGTAGCAAACATTATATCTGGCCTATTAGCTGTTAAGTACAGAAGTGAGCCAACCATGCCCCTATAACTTGAAATATCCACAGACTTTTCAGTAGTTTTTAATTCAAGCTTAGTTGTAGTGGCCATGGGAGTTTTTGCAGATATGCAATCCTTTAGATCAAACTTCTTTAAAAGATCATGAATGTATTTAGTTTGACTAATGAATTTTCCATCACTAACTTGCTTAACTTGTAAACCAAGAAAGTAAGTTAATTCTCCCATCATGCTCATTTCATACTTACTTTGCATCAATTTGGCAAACGTTTTGCAAAGTTTTTCATCTGTAGAGCCAAATATAATATCATCTACATAAATTTGAACAAGTATACTAGAGCCATTAACATTTCTGAAGAATAAAGTTTTATCAACAGTACCTCTTGTGAAGTGATTTTCCAAAAGAAACTTTGATAAAGTGTCATACCATGCTCTAGGTGCATGCTTCAGTCCATAAAGTGCTTTCAAAAGATAGTACACATGATTTGGGAAATTTGGATCTTCAAAACCAGGAGGTTGATTGACATAGACTTCCTCCTCCAAATCTCCATTTAGAAAAGCACTCTTGACATCCATTTGATAGACCTTGAAAATTGCATGGGCTGCATAGGCTAAGAAAATTCTGATGGCTTCAAGTCTTGCAACAGTAGCAAAAGTTTCATCAAAATCTATTCCTTCTTGTTGACAATAGCCCTTAGCAACCAATCTAGCTTTGTTCCTGACCACTATGCCATTTTCATCCATCTTGTTTATGAATACCCATTTGGTGTCAATTGGATTCTTTCCTTTAGGCTTGGGTACTAGCTTCCATACTTTATTCCTTTAAAATTGGTTTAGCTCCTCCTGCATAGCTAAAATCCAATCAGGATCCAACAAAGCTTCTTCTACCTTCTTTGCTTCTTCCTTAGATAGGAAGCTGTTATATAGACATTCTTCTTGAGTTGCTCTCCTTGTTTGAACTCTAGAAGACACATCACCAATGATGAGCTCAAAGGGGTGATCTTTTGTCCATTTTCTTTGTTGAGGTAGATTAGCTCTAGATGAAGATGTCCCATTATTGTCATGATGTGTAACTGAGTTTTGATTATTAGAAACTCCCCCTGAGTTTATGGATCTTTGATTTGAGAAAGGGGAACTTTCAGTAAGTGATCTATTCTGACTTTCGGCTTCTTTTAATGACTCGACGGATGGTGCATTTTGAGTTCCGACAGATGAAGCTGATTGTCTCCCGATGGATAAAGCAGATTGTCTCCCGACGGATGGAACATTTTACAACTCGACAGATGTTGAATTTTGTGCTTTATTAGTAGTAGATTTTTCTACATTATCCTTTGCCATTGTTTCCTGATCACTTTCATCATCACTGCCATTACTAACCATCTTCACATTATCAAATTTGAGGCTCCCATGGTAATCTCCATCTTGCAGTCCTTCAATCTTCTTATCATCACAACATGTATTGATTCCATAACAATGTTGGTTCTTAGATTGCAGACTCTA
Organism: Apium graveolens; assembly: GCF_009905375.1. Classification (NCBI taxonomy): domain Eukaryota; kingdom Viridiplantae; phylum Streptophyta; class Magnoliopsida; order Apiales; family Apiaceae; genus Apium; species Apium graveolens. Next base: position 25,611,784 of record NC_133657.1, on the reverse strand, counting down.
TATGCTTTACTAACAGCATATCCAACAAAAATTTCTTCATCTGCTTTAGCATCAAACTTTCCATTTTGATCAGTTTGATTTCTCAAGATATAGCATTTGCAGCCAAAGTCATGAAGAAAATTTAGAGTTGGATTCTTGTTCTTGAACAATTGGTAGGGTGTCATACACTTTGCTTGATTAACTAAAGAAATATTCTGAGTGTAGCATGCAGTATTTACAGCTTCAGCCCAAAAGTATGTAGGTAAGTTTGATTCTTCAAGCATTGTCCTTGTAGCTTCAATAAGTGATCTGTTCTTTCTTTCCACTACTCCATTTTGTTGTGGAGTTCTTGCTGCTGAAAACTCATGCATAATCCCATTCTCTTCACAAAATGCTCTCATAACATAATTCTTGAACTCAGTTCCATTGTCACTCCTGATTCTTCTAACTTTGAAATCAGGATGATTGTTGACTTGTCTTATATGATTGATGATGATTTCCCTAGCCTCATCTTTAGACTTTAGGAAATATATCCAAGAGATCTTTAAGAAATCATCTACAATTACTAGGCAAAATATTTTCCTTCTTCACTTGAGGAATACCTCTAACTAGTTCTTTCTTGACAAGCTCATTCATAGTCTTGAAGTTTAGATGGGATAGCTTCTTGTGCCACAACCAACTTTCATCTTGACTTGCTTTACTGAGAAGGCAAGTAACAGATTCTACATTTGATGAGTTGAAGTCAGCTAGGTACACATTTCCTTTTCTCACTCCAGTGAGAACCACTTTGTTGCTCCTTTTGTTTGTCATAACACAGGCTTCTGAATTGAAGGTTACTGAATTGCCCTTATCACAAAGCTGGCTGATACTCAACAAATTATTCTTGAGACCATCCACTAAGGCAACCTCCTCAATGATGACATTGTCTTTTGAAATCAAGCCATATCCCACAGTATAACCCTTGCTGTCATCTCCAAAAGTAATACTTGGGCCAACTCTCTCCTTGAACTCTGTGAGCAGAGTAGAATCTCCAGTCATGTATCTTGAACAACCACTATCCAAGTGCCGCAGATTCTTTCTGTTTCCCTGCACACATCAAAACCAAATCAAGTTGATTTTGGTACCAAAGTTTCCTTGGGTCCTGCCTTGTTAACTTTCTTCTTTTGTTTCTTAGGTTTGATCTCATTTGACTTGGGGATATCAGATTCATCCTTAGTCATCTGAGTTGGACCTTTGAAACCAGTCATTAAAACAAAATTATTATGCACATTTTGGTTAACAGGAAAAGGCATGCTATTTGCAAACATGTTATTCTAGTAAGGCATGCTAAATGACATTTGAGGCATACTAAATGCGACATAATAAGGATTAGGTGCAAATGGCATATTAGCAAATTGTGCACTCATATTCTGTGCAAACATAACATTCATTGGCATAGAAGGCATGACGTTCATGTTGGGAAAAGAAGATTGTACAGATATAGGAGTAGGCATGGCAAGTTTTGTAACACCCCCAAATCCGGGGTCGAGGATTCAGGTTGTCACGAGTTCCATATCCCTTATCAATACTTAATCTTAAAAGTCAACCAACTACTGCGTACTGTGACCCCACAATATACACACACACACCACAAGTTATAGTCTCAGAGATGAATACCAAAAATAACATAAGTCATGTTATTCCACAATTATAAGTCATTACACCTCAAAAGGGTTTCTGAATACATTTACATATTCTTTGCCATTATTACAATTCATAATATACATAAGTCTGGTACATCAATAGTTGAAAACTTAGCCTATTGGTAATTTTTACCTCAGCTACAGCGGCATCAACGCTTCCATAAAGCTGCGGAACGTTTCCTATCCGCTTGCGAATTGGGAGCTTGGTCATGTTCATCTTGTCTATCTGATGTTGTGTGATGAAAGAAGAAAGCAAGGGTGAGCAACAAGCCCACCGAAATAATATGTATAATAATTTATAATATATGAGCATTCTCATAGTACTCATGAAAGTCTTGGTCAGAAGAAATGAACCAAGCCGATATCTTAACGCGACCAAGTCGCAAAATATTCAGTATATATATATACATATATATACTTTTCACAATATTTGAAATCCTCTGACATGTATAACATCCACAGAGTTCCAGTTTATAACAGTATTAAAATATCGTTGCAAGGTGATCTCATATATCTACCCTTGTCTCAACGTTTTTCTGCAACCTTTGTCATTCATAAGACAATCATTAACTAGATATAAGTTTAAAAGATGAAGTTACAAGATACTCCAATATACTTATATCTTTTCTGAATACTACTTGAACTACCACCGTTCAATGTATAAATAGTTCATCCCATAGATTATGCTACAAGACAAAACTTGTATAGAATCAATCTTTAAAATATCATCAAAATAAAATGAAGTTATGAGATACTTCATTTGATGCAAATATCATTTTAAAAACTTGACCCTGCCAACACTCAACAATCGCCCAACCGTAGCCTTTCTATCGAAGTGCTCTGGGTAGTGTTGCAGAAATATCCAATTGGATGATGAACTCATTACGGGAGTTTACCGCGCCAGGAAGACCACTGATGATGATCAGTCGTAGTAGTGCAACCCCACCATTTTCTACATGTAGAGGAGAACCTGTCGGATTTACTTGTCAACCGAACACTGGACTCCTAAGGAATGAACCGTCTTAGCGGAACTTTCGGGCCATTTGGGCCAATATAATAAGGCTGGGCCGACGCCACTCGACCACTTACGCCACTCCTAGTTCAGATGAAATCCATGACTCTGAAACGTAAAGCTCGTTCCCTCTTTCCCCAAGTAGAAACTTGTTGATACGGCTCCACCAAGAAGTCGTATATAGTTGGAAAGGAGAACTCACCGATATTTCCCAGGCGATGCCTGTTAATGGATTAACTTGTTCCAATAATTTTACTTCCCGAGTGTTGGGTAAGTAATCAAAAATTCTTATATCAAAATAGCAACCTTGTTGCGAATATACAATACACCACAGAGCCGGATCCCTCAGGTTTTGAGCGAGTATTTAAATCCCCTTCGAAAGGAGGATCTTATATATAAAAATGAGTTTTGGGATCCGCTCTAACTTTTAAAATCATTTTGAAGACTCGCAAAACATTTTTAAGAATGTTTGGAGTGATGCCGATTTAATAAAATAAATCAGTCCCAATATATTAAGAAATATCTGAATATTATTATTTAAATAATATTCTCATAAAGAATAATCTTTATAAAAATAATTGAAGTAGAAGTTTTAAAACTTATACTTGCAATGAATATTAAATAACCAAAGATATACTTATACGAAAGTACTATCTTTATTTGAATAATCAAAAGTGAGTTTGATGATCGACACATTATTCCTTAATAAAATAAAGAATAATAATTAGTAATTAATCGGAGTCATAAGTCCTCGAATGAATATTCAAAATAATATTCATTAATAAAATAAAAGGGGTCAAAAGCCCTCGAATGAATATTCAAAAATAAACGGAGTCATAAGCCCTCGAATAAATATTCAAAATAATATTCATTAATAAAATAAACGGAGTCATAAGCCCTCGAATGAATATTCAAAATAATATTCATTAATAAAATAAATGGGGTCATAAGCCCTCAAATGAATATTCAAAATAATATTCATTAATAAAATAAACGGAGTCATAAGCCCTCGAATGAATATTCAAAATAATATTCAATAATAAAATAAACGGAGTCATAAGCCCTCGAATGAATATTCAAAATAATATTCATTAATAAAATAAACGGGGTCATAAGCCCTCGAATGAATATTCAAAATAATATTCATTAATAAAATAAACGGAGTCATATGTCCTCGAATGAATATTCAAATAATATTCATTAAGTGAAATAAAGTTATCGAATAAACCTTATTCGAATAATAGTTTTGAAAACTATTTATATATATATATAAATATATATATATATATAATATACTCGGGAACATCGTCTCCCGGTTTAGAAAATATATTCACCTTTGGGTCCCCTATACTAATGGTATACGCAACTACTGCTTATCTCTAGCATAGGTATTATACAACTTATAAGCAATTGAATCAACAATTAGATATCAAGATTACGAAACAGACATGCATATATACCATATAAGCATGCTCCAATATATCGCAAAATTTGCTAATAACAATCATGCACTTATCACAAGATAATGCATATACATATATTTACATCACAACAACAGTATAACGGGTAGAAAACTTGTCTGAGTGCTCCGGGGTAGACTTAAGCTTAGAGTGGGTCCGGTAACCTATGAACAACAACATAAGCCGGAATTAAACCACGGTCGCTTAAGAAACTAGACTTTATCCAATTGAACCCTAACGTTTGCTTATGGTCATTTATAAGCTTAACAAATCACATAAGTCATTCGAGTACCCTCGGCTCCACCATTTTTAATAAATTAACCATTAAGAGTTTTAAGGAGATTCTTTCACGAGTGCCTTACCAACTGCCTAATCCACTTTACATAATTGTTTCATACTCCAATTAGTCATTTAAGGGCCTTAACCAAGGTTTCAAAGTAAGGCGAGGGGTAATGGTTCGTTCGCGAAACGCCGTTAATTAAAATGGTCATTTCTCCTAAACCGTACCTCGGATTCAAGCGAACCACATATCAAAACGAAGCTCGTAACATGAACTATCTAAAAATGGCAATGGTCAGAATCTTACAGTGAGTTCACGGGTCCTAAAGTTAAGAACAAAAACAGTCTAAGGTAAATCGGGCATTACGACGGCTATGTTTACGCGATTACCAATTTTCTTACTACACCAAAACCTCACCAAACAACCCCCAATTATTAACACATCAAAACCTCAACTAAATAATACTATACCAGTCCTTATTCTCCAGATTCTTTATCTCAACCAACCACAATCAAGTTCTATTAACTATAATAAGATTCATTCACCAAATCACTCCAAATTCAAATCAAACTACTAATAATCAAAGTTCATGCTTCTCATTTAGAAAACCAACCATCAAACTCACTAATAATCAAAGTAAAGGCTAGATTTTGAAGTTTATACCTTCCTTGGGACGTGTTAAGTTGCTAGGAAGCCTTAGGGAGCCTCCTACAAGCTTGATCTTTCCAAAGAAATCAAGAACACAAAGTTAGGCTTTGAAATTTCTAAAAGTCCGATTTAAAGAACTGTAAAAATGAGGGTTTTACCTTGCTTATTTGGATGAGACTTGTGAACAAGAGTTGTAGGTCATCTCAATACCTTTCCAACGAGCTATAGAACACAATATTTGAGTGAGAAATGAAGGATATACAGCAGTTTTAATGTGCTGGTTCTGTTTTGGCCGAGAGCAATGGAAATGGGGGAGAAAAAAAGCTTGCTTGTGTTGACTTATTTTGTGGTATAAATGGAATGGTAGGTGGATATTTGTTTGGCTAACTCTTGGTTAGTTAGTGGAAAGTGATGTAAGCAAGCCTATGTCACCACTTGCATCACTCTTGCCACTTGTCCTCTTCTTATGGTGGAAGCTTTTCATTAAGCTTAATCCTTGTTAATTAGGTGCTTTAATACTTGTATTATCCTTGCTAATCCCCTAGCTACTTGCCCAAGCTTGATCCTTAGTCTTTTAATTGCTTTACGACTCGTTTATTATTCATTCTCGTTGAACGTTTGAGGGATCATATCCGGGATCTTATTACTTGGGTTCCCCTAAACCTTTCTCAACATTTTATATTCCTTTTATGATCCTCTCTTATAACCCTTGAATTTAAATCATTTTAATCATGTTAACTTATACTCAATTCTTTCGGTATCTGGTTGATTTTCGGGAAAAATCAAAGTGTCCGGATCCGAATTCTAATGACCTTTACATACACTCATTTACTTTATGGAATACTAATATGATTTTAGAATTTCCATAACAGTACTCCTATATAACGTGGTCTGATAATTTTCCTTAATCAGCATTGTCAGCAAAAATTACTATTCATCCAGGTTTCAAAAATTTCCAAAAATTGGGGTTATTACAGTCTCCCCTCCTTAAAAGGATTCCGTCCCGGAATCAGATAGAAAACCGTTGGGGATACTTTTCTAGCATTGCACTTTCTAACTCCCAAGTCAATTTTTCCCACATGGTGGTTCTACCACCAAACTCGGTCTAGTTTGATAACCCTACTCCTAAGCACTTAATCCCTTTCCATCTATAACCCTTCCTGGTTGCTCCATATAGGTTACGCCTGGTTGCATGTCTATGCGCTCTTATGCCCTTATTTGTCTGGCATCCGGATTACACTTCCTTAACATTGATATGTGAAACACATTATGAACTTGCTACAGGTTCGGGGATAGGGCTAGCTCATATGCTAACTTCCCAATACCTCTTAATATCTCCAAGGGTCCAACAAATCGTGGACTTAACTTTCCTTTCTTTCCGAACCTCATCAATCCTTTCCAAGGCTTTCCAAGGGGATACCTTTCACAACACTAGGTCCCCTACTTTATACTCCTTGTCCTTTCGTTGTCAAATCAGCATACTTTTTATGTCCATCTTGGGCTACTACCAGTCGTCCTATGATTAGATCTATTATATCCTTGGTCCTTTGGACCACTGCTGGTCTGAGCATCTTGCGCTCTGCAACTTCATCCTATCATAAGGGAGATCGAAATTGTCTTCCCTCAAGGATCTCATAAGGCGATACCTCGATACTGACATACGATCAATTATCGTGAGATAACTTAATCCGCGTTAAGTGATCATTCCAAATTCTTTCAAGTTTATTGTACCGACTCTCATCATAGCTTCTAGCATTATAGCTTTTGCTTCTCAATACCCATTCTTTTCCAGTTCGTAATCGTTACTACCTTCCGTTCCTAATATTATACTGGTTATACTTTTGCTCGTTAGCGTTCTATAACCTTTTAATAACCACGTCAACCTTAGTATCACGAATGTGTTTCCATTCCGAATACTACCACAACTTTATTACTCCTTTTTCAGCTGTTTCTATTTCCCAAAGTTTGATTAATCATATAGAAGTAAATGAATTTGTTGAGAGATCACTATGATCATGAACACTTGTTATATCGCATAGTTAGTACAGAAGGTGGTCAGCCTTTAGTACTTGACCAGCAATTAAACAATAAATGGTATCCTACTAGGCTTCTATCACACAGATAGATAGTCATTCGGAAATACCTCCCCTTCTGGAAGGGTTGTTTTTCTCAGCTTACATGAAATGAAAGGAAGAGAAAAGAACGAACTGAAGAGAATTGTATATTCGTAAAAAATTTATTGCCATAAAATATCTGGCTTGGAATCTACCTCTAAACTATAGAGGTTTGTCATAGGAGAACAAAACATATATGTATTTATATCAACATCAAGTATTGTAGCATCGTAGTTCACCTGCCTAAATATTTTTGCTATTCTGTCCATCATTCTATGGACCCATGCTCTTCCTCGAGCTTATATACAATCACCTTTGAAACTCCGTTGATATCGAAAATCGAACCTTGGATTTCATTCTAGACCTCATCGTTACAAGAATGCATTTCTATACCACAACCTTCTTCGTATGGGTAATACTACTCTTTATCGATAAGAAGGAGTAAATATATCATAGGTAAATGTTCAGCTTAGTCGGTCTATCATTAATAACTTATACATCACCACGACCCGATTAGTTGTACTCAATCTCAACATCCATTCCAATACAACTCTCACAGTTGTAATCGACTCTTTACTCGCAGAATCATTGCTGCATTACTATGGTCCACCGCTGACCTACTGTCGTCATTCGTTTTCCATAAAATCTTAATAGCTAACCATACAGAGTCCATACATGTCGTATAGAATTCTTCTAAGGAGGTAACATAATTACCATTCATGATTCATGAAGAACATTCCAGATCCTGACGTACATACATGACATTAAGCAGATAAAATTACAGAAGAATTTCAATCAAAGCAACGATAACAGGTTAATACCATTCTTAATCATATGCCTTCAATAGAAGACTTAACTCAAAGGTTTGTTTAGTCATTTTTGAAATATGGTCCTGGCTTATTCTCAATATAGGACCTTCTAGGATAGATAGCCCGCTCATGGCGATTACACGAATTAAACCTTTACCAAACTACTATAACGTTTGGGTATTGCACAGTCATCAGAAGGAATGTCAATCTTCCAAACCATAATACAACCTTCACAGCTTTAACCATCATCACTGTATTCTTTTGGCACAAGCGCCTATAATTATCTTCTTACACTTAAAGTGTCGACCACCTCTTTGGCCCTTCCTGATAGTAATATTTCCTTACAATCAATGTCATTTTAACCACCTTCACTAAATTTTCTACCTCATTTCCAATCACTGCTTGAGTGAAGATGTTTTCCTTAAAATCTGATGAGTAAAAAAAATACCACCATTTTTTTTCCATAAGTTATTGCTTCAGTCTTTAGAGGTTAATCACTGTCACGACTGACTCTCAATCATATTTAGAACATCTTTTATCTTAGGCCCTAATTGCCCTGAACAATTTCGACCTTTACTGGTTTGATCCATGCTTTCCAGTGGTTTAACACGTGCCCCACTTGGCATCATTATAATTACGTCATATTTCCTTTATCAACATTTTTACTCTTGAGAATTTTGAATATTACCTTTCTCCTTGTAAAACCTCTAAGGTTATCCTTAAATCGTTCCTCCTGTATTCCCTAGATACAGGGCATATCAACATACCATTTATTAATACCAGAATCATTGTCTATATACTTCTGAAAAATTTCTCCACTGATTCTTACAGGTTGTTATTACCTTAATCCTTTCCAATTCATACTTTCAAAACTCATACTATCCCTATTAAGGGTGAAATGCCAACCTTTATGCATTCCCCTAGGATTCGTTTTAAGTTACCGATGTTCTATCCTTAATTCCACCTTTAAAAAGGTACATGCATCCTTCCATGGATAAATCAAGTCATATATCCCTGATAAGGGTGTCTTATTCAATCATTCCCACCTCGATAGTATATGCCTAATTTTCACAATAACATCTGTATTCAAAATGAGGTCAATCAATATGGCCTCCAAAAGATAACAACAGTTATCCGCTTTTCTTGCCTAATTTGGTAACGATAACAAGGATGTTCTGGAAGATATTGGTTGTGTTCAACGTGAACTTCTTCTTAATAATTCCTTATTTACTTTTGTTGTTTATCTCAACAGTCATCTCAATGTTGGGATATCTTTCATATCTGGCGTCTCCCTTTCTGGGTATCAGCCACCGGTCTTACACTTCACATTCTTGAGGGTTACTTCCTTCATCCAATTTTCCTAATTTCTTACTTCCTTGTCTCCTCAGTCTATCCGCGTCTCAATATTTATCCTTCGAACTATCTCAAGGTTTCCTCAAATCCTCCCAACTTACAGGGGATAAAATATATGTATCTCTTATGCCTTCAACCATCAATTTAACTCATGGTGAATCACCCTCATCATGACGATTACATACTTTTCTATTTCTATTGCTACGAGTCTTTAGGGTTTCCTCATACCCAACTTCCTTATCATTCCTCAAACTCTATTGCCTTTATATTCCTTTCCACTTCAGTTTCTTTTTATTTTCCTTTCTCTTATCATTATTTCATGAACCAACACAACATAAGCATTGATTTCAAACATCCCGTCATTCTGGATTCGTGTTCTCAGAATGAATCTTGACAACTTTTACAACTTAGATTCATAATTCATCATACTCGTCTGCCTTTGTTCTGGCTCTAAAGCTTTTACACTATCTCCATAACCTTGGGAAGTACTTTCCTGAAAATAATTGACTGAACTTAAATCAGTTTATTATAATCTCTTGCTCCGTGCCTTCCTCGGTCTTTCACCAGCGGGTGGTCTCTCTCTTAGGAGGGAAAGTGACAAAAACAGTCTTTTGTGGTTCGTCAATCATTTCGAATCTCAAATGATTCCTATATTTCCTTTAGCCAGGCTCTTGCCTCGACTGGGTTAACTTGTTCCTTAGAACACTGAGAGCTTAGCAATTTAAAGGTCCTGAAAGAATTTCTCACCGCATTGTTTCCTCAGGGTGGTGGTTGGGGATAATAGTCTAAGTTCTGTCTAGAAAGGTCCATAAATTTTCGTATAGGAGTACCGTCTCGGGTCTCCTTTCCTTACTCGACTTCTGTTTCCTTAGTCTGAACATTCCCTCCTCCTCCCCATAATCGGGGTCATCCTACATATTTTAAATCCTCATTTTCCACTTCATCATGTTATGGGTTCTTTCTATCTTGATGGCGACCTCCCTGACTATCACGTTCAGGGTTTGCTCTAAATCTTATTCCTCAAACTAGCTTTCATCTAAGATCTCATCTTTAAGCTCTTGAACATTTGGAACCCAAATTATGTAGGAATACCTCATTATTCCCTTATCATCTTCTCGGTATTAATCTCTTATCTATTTGTTGGCTCTCTGCCTTCATTCATCACTTTTTCTGGCACAATCTATTCTTTTCCAATAATTCGGGCTGTATTGCAATCTCAAACAGCTTTTCGGTACCGGCTCCGGTTACCTTCACTTCTATTTCCATTTTCTCAAAAACTCTTATAAACTCTCTCAAAGACATTATCATCTTGAGTCTCTCCTTTTTACTAAGGGCATCAGCCACCACATTGGCTTTCCCCAAATGATAAAGAATCTCATAATCGTAATCCTTGATTAGCTCTAACCACCTCATTTGGCGCATGTTGAGCTCTTTCTGCGTGAAAATGTACTAGAGCACTTATGGCTTAGGTAAATCTCGCACTTCTCTCCATACAAGTAGTGCCTCCAATCTTTAGGGCAAAACTATTGCCACGAGCCCAAGCTCATTGGTGGGGATATCGAATTTTATATTCCCTTAATTTTCTTGACGCGTACGCGAGTACCTTGTTGTGCTGTATAAGAGCACCCTAATTCCTTATGCAAAGCGTCAATACAAATCACAAAATCTCATTTTTTCATCCGGCAATGCCAACATAGGGGCCGTCACCAACCTTTGCTTCAGTTGTTAAAAGCTTTTCTCGTATTTCTCTGTCCATTCAAACTTCTCAGTCTTACGAGTAAGCCGCGTTAAAGGGGCTACTATCTTTACAAACTTGAACGAACCTCCGGTAGTGACCGGCCAATCCTACCTCTGGTAGTTTCCCTAACCATGGTCATCAATTCCTCAATGGTCCTTTATTCATTCTTGTTAGGATCCTCCACGAGTTCCTCCTCAGCAACAATCCCAACTAGGACAACATCCTCAACCACTACATCCTCAATATGAACATCATCCGGTCCTGCGTTAGGACGCTCTATTGGATCCACAATCTGATCTCCAATAACTAATGAAACATCATCGCGTTGTTGCTCCTCAACCTCAGGGTTCGGAGTCCAGCTACCATGTACGATAACGAACTACGCTTCTATCACGATATTTATAAGGGTTCCCATAAGGGTTTTAACTGTCAGTACTACGTTAGGTAGCCCGACTATGAACTTGGCAAGAGTTCTTATTATCTTAGTGAACTTATTATTTTAACGTCATATCATCTCTGAGGTTTATAACGCTTGGCTCTGATACCATTTCTGTAACACCCCCAAATCCGGGGTCGAGGATTCAGGTTGTCATGAGTTCCATTTCCCTTATCAATACTTAATCTTAAAAGTCAACCAACTACTGCGTACTGTGACCACACAATATACACACACACACCACAAGTTATAGTCTCAGAGATGAATACCAAAAATAACATAAGTCATGTTATTCCACAATTATAAGTCATTACACCTCAAAAGGGTTTCTGAATACATTTACATATTCTTTGCCATTATTACAATTCATAATATACATAAGTCTGGTACATCAATAGTTGAAAACTTAGCCTATTGGTAATTTCTACCTCAGCTACAGCGTCATCAACGCTTCCATAAAGCTGCGGAACGTTTCCTATCCGCTTGCGTATTGGGAGCTTGGTCCTGTTCATCTTGTCTATCTGATGTTGTGTGATGAAAGAAGAAAGCAAGGGTGAGCAACAAGCCCACCGAAATAATATGTATAATAATTTATAATATATGAGCATTCTCATAGTACTCATGAAAGTCTTGGTCAAAAGAAATGAACCAAGCTGATATCTTAACGCGACCAAGTCGCAAAATATTCAGTATATATATACATATATATAATTTTCACAATATTTGAAATCCTCTGACATGTATAACATCCACAGAGTTCCAGTTTATAACAGTATTAAAATATCGTTGCAAGGTGATCTCATATATCTACCCTTGTCTCAACGTTTTTTTGAAACCTTTGTCATTCATAAGACAATCATTAACTAGATATAAGTTTAAAAGATGAAGTTACAAGATACTCCAATATACTTATATCTTTTCTGAATACTACTTGAACTACCACCGTTCAATGTATAAATAGTTCATCCCATAGATTAAACTACAAGACAAAACTTGTATAGAATCAATCTTTAAAATATCATCAAAATAAAATGAAGTTATGAGATACTTCATTTGATGCAAACATCATTTTAAAAACTTGACCCTGCCAACACTCAACAATCGCCCAACCGTAGCCTTTCTATCGAAGTGCTCTGGGTAGTGTTGCAGAAATATCCAATTGGATGATGAACTCATTACGGGAGTTTGCCGCGCCAGGAAGACCACTTACGATGATCAATCGTAGTAGTGCAACCCCACCATTTTCTACATGTAGAGGAGAACCTGTCAGATTTACTTGTCAACCGACCACTGGACTCCTAAGGAATGAACCGTCTTAGCGGAACTTCCGGGCCATTTGGGCCAATATAATAAGGTTGGGCCGGCGCCACTCGACCACTTATGCCACTCCTAGTTCAGATGAAATCCATGACTCTGAAACGTAAAGCTCGTTCCCCATTTCCCCAAGTAGAAACTTGTTGATACGGCTCCACCAAGAAGTCGTATCTAGTTGGAAAGGAGAACTCACCGATATTTCCTAGGCGATGCATGTTAATGGATTAACTTGTTCCAAGAATTTTACTTCCCGAGTGTTGGGTAAGTAATCAAAAATTCTTATATCAAAATAGCAACCTTGTTGTGAATATACAATACACCACAGAGCCGGATCCCTCAAGTTTTGAGCGAGTATTTAAATCCCCTTCGAAAGGAGGATCTTAAATATAAAAATGAGTTTTGGGATCCGCTCTAACTTTTAAAATCATTTTGAAGTCTCGCAAAACATTTTTAAGAATGTTTGGAGTGATGCCGATTTAATAAAATAAATCAGTCCGATATATTAAGAAATATCTGAATATTATTATTTAAATAATATTCTCATAAAGAATAATCTTTATAAAAATAATTGAAGTAGAAGTTTTAAAACTTATACTTGCAATGAATATTAAATAACCAAAGATATAATTATACGAAAGTACTATCTTTATTTGAATAATCAAAAGTGAGTTTGATGATCGACACATTATTCCTTAATAAAATAAAGAATAATAATTAGTAATTAATCGGAGTCATAAGTCCTCGAATGAATATTCAAAATAATATTCATTAATAAAATAAAAGGGGTCAAAAGCCCTCGAATGAATATTCAAAAATAAAATAAACGGAGTCATAAGCCCTCGAATAAATATTCAAAATAATATTCATTAATAAAATAAACGGAGTCATAAGCCCTCGAATGAATATTCAAAATAATATTCATTAATAAAATAAACGGGGTCATAAGCCCTCGAATGAATATTCAAAATAATATTCATTAATAAAATAAACGGAATCATAAGCCCTCGAATGAATATTCAAATAATATTCAATAATAAAATAAATGGAGTCATAAGCCCTCGAGTAATATTCAAAATAATATTCATTAATAAAATAAACGGGGTCATAAGCCCTCGAATGAATATTCAAAATAATATTCATTAATAAAATAAACGGAGTCATATGTCCTCGAATGAATATTCAAATAATATTCATTAAGTGAAATAAAGTTATCGAATAAACCTTATTCGAATAATAGTTTTGAAAACTATTTATATATATATAAATATATATATATATAATATACTCGGGAACATCGTCTCCCGGTTTAGAAAATATGTTCACCTTTGGGTCCCCTATACTAATGGTATACGCAACTACTGCTTATCTCTAGCATAGGTATTATGCAACTTATAAGCAATTGAATCAACAATTACATATCAAGATTATGAAACAGACATGCATATATACCATATAAGCATGCTCCAATATATCACAAAATTTGCTAATAACAATCATGCACTTATCACAAGATAACGCATATACATATATTTACATCACAACAACAGTATAACGGGTAGAAAACTTGCCTGAGTGCTCCGGGGTAGACTTAAGCTTAGAGTGGGTCCGGTAACCTATGAACAACAACATAAGCCGGAATTAAACCACGGTCGCTTAAGAAACTAGACTTTATCCAATTGAACCCTAACGTTTGCTTATGGTCATTTATAAGCTTAACAAATCACATAAATCGTTCGAGTACCCTCGGCTCCACCATTTTTAATAAATTAATCATTAAGAGTTTTAAGGCGATTCTTTCACGAGTGCCTTACCAACTGCCTAATCCACTTTAAATAATTGTTTCATACTCCAATTAGTCATTTAAGGGCGTTAACCAAGGTTTCAAAATAAGGCGAGGGGTAATGGTTCGTTCGCGAAACGCCGTTAATTAAAACGCTCATTTCTCCTAAACCGTACCTCGGATTCAAGCGAACCACATATCAAAACAAAGATCGTAACATGAACTATCTAAAAATGGCAATGGTCAGAATCTTACAGTGAGTTCACGGGTCCTAAAGTTAAGAACAAAAATAGTCTAAGGTAAATCGGGCATTACGACGGCTATGTTTACGCGATTACCAATTTTCTCACTACACCAAAACCTCACCAAACAACCCCCAATCATTAACACATCAAAACCTCAACTAAATAATCCTATACCAGTCCTTATTCTCCAGATTCTTCATCTCAACCAACCACAATCAAGTTCTATTAACTATAATAAGATTCATTCACCAAATCACTCCAAATTCAAATCAAACTACTAATAATCAAAGTTCATGCTTCTCATTAAGAAAACCAACCATCAAACTCACTAATAATCAAAGTAAAGGCTAGGTTTTGAAGTTTATACCTTCCTTGGGAGGTGTTAAGTTGCTAGGAAGCCTTAGGGAGCCTCCTATAAGCTTGATCTTTCCAAAGAAATCAAGAACACAAAGTTGGGCTTTGAAATTTCCAAAACTCCGATTTAAAGAACTGTAAAAATGAGGGTTTTACCTTGCTTATTTGGATGAGACTTGTGAACAAGAGTTGTAGGTCATCTCAATACCTTTCCAACGAGCTATAGAACACAATATTTGAGTGAGAAATGAAGGATATACAGCAGTTTTAATGTGCTGGTTCTGTTTTGGCCGAGAGCAATGGAAATGGGGGAGAAAAAAAGCTTGCTTGTGTTGACTTATTTTGTGGTATAAATGGAATGGTAGGTGGATATTTGTTTGGCTAACTCTTGGTTAGTTAGTGGAAAGTGATGTAAGCAAGCCTATGTCACCACTTGCATCACTCTTGCCACTTGTCCTCTTCTTATGGTGGAAGCTTTTCATTAAGCTTAATCCTTGTTAATTAGGTGCTTTAATACTTGTATTATCCTTGCTAATCCCCTAGCTACTTGCCCAAGCTTGATCCTTAGTCTTTTAATTGCTTTACGACTCGTTTATTATTCATTCTCGTTGATCGTTTGAGGGATCATATCCGGGATCTTATTACTTGGGTTCCCCTAAACCTTCCTCAACATTTTATATTCCTTTTATGATCCTCTCTTATAACCCTTGAATTTAAATCATTTTAATCATGTTACCTTATACTCAATTCTTTCGGTGTCTGGTGGATTTTCGGGAAAAATCAAAGTGTCCGGATCCGAATTCTAATGACCTTTACATACACTCATTTACTTTATGGAATACTAATACGATCTTAGAATTTCCATAACAGTACTCCTATATAACGTGGTCTGATAATTTCCTTAATCAGCATTGTCAGCAAAAGTTACTATTCATCCGGGTTTCAAAAATTTCCAAAAATTGGGGTTATTACAGTCTCCCCTCCTTAAAAGGATTCCGTCCCGGAATCAGATAGAAAACTGTTGGGGATACTTTTCTAGCATTGCACTTTCTAACTCCCAAGTCAATTTTTCCCACATGGTGGTTCTACCACCAAACTCGGTCTAGTTTGATAACCCTATTCCTAAGCACTTAATCCCTTTCCATCTATAACCCTTCCTGGTTGCTCCATATAGGTTACGCCTGGTTGCATGTCTATGCGCTCTTATGCCCTTATTTATCTGGCATCCGGATTACACTTCCTTAACATTGATATGTGATATACGTTATGAACTTGCTACAGGTTCGGGGATAGGGCTAGCTCATATGCTAACTTCCCAATACCTCTTAATATCTCCAAGGGTCCAACAAATCGTGGACTTAACTTTCCTTTCTTTCCGAACCTCATCAATCCTTTCCAAGGCTTTCCAAGGGGATACCTTTCACAACACTAGGTCCCCTACTTTATACTCCTTGTCCTTTCGTTGTCAAATCAGCATACTTTTTATGTCCATCTTGGGCTACTACCAGTCGTCCTATGATTAGATCTATTATATCCTTGGTCCTTTGGACCACTGCTGGTCTGAGCATCTTGCGCTCTGCAACTTCATCCTATCATAAGGGAGATCGAAATTGTCTTCCCTCAAGGATCTCATAAGGCGATACCTCGATACTGACATACGATCAATTATCGTGAGATAACTTAATCCGCGTTAAGTGATCATTCCAAATTCTTTCAAGTTTATTG
Organism: Apium graveolens; assembly: GCF_009905375.1. Classification (NCBI taxonomy): domain Eukaryota; kingdom Viridiplantae; phylum Streptophyta; class Magnoliopsida; order Apiales; family Apiaceae; genus Apium; species Apium graveolens. Next base: position 25,594,855 of record NC_133657.1, on the reverse strand, counting down.
TACCGACTCTCATCATAGCTTCTAGCATTATAGCTTTTGCTTCTCAATACCCATTCTTTTCCAGTTCGTAATCGTTACTACCTTCCGTTCCTAATATTATACTGGTTATACTTTTGCTCGTTAGCGTTCTATAACCTTTTAATAACCACGTCAACCTTAGTATCACGAATGTGTTTCCATTCCGAATACTACCACAACTTTATTACTCCTTTTTCAGCTGTTTCTATTTCCCAAAGTTTGATCAATCATATAGAAGTAAATGAATTTGTTGAGAGATCACTATGATCATGAACACTTGTTATATCGCATAGTTAGTACAGAAGGTGGTCAGCCTTTAGTACTTGACCAGCAATTAAACAATAAATGGTATCCTACTAGGCTTCTATCACACAGATAGATAGTCATTCGGCAATACCTCCCCTTCTGGAAGGGTTGTTCTTCTCAGCTTACATGAAATGAAAGGAAGAGAAAAGAACGAACTGAAGAGAATTGTATATTCGTAAAAAATTTATTGCCATAAAATATCTGGCTTGGAATCTACCTCTAAACTATAGAGGTTTATCATAGGAGAACAAAACATATATGTATTTATATCAACATCAAGTATTGTAGCATCATATTTCACCTGCCTAAATATTTTTGCTATTCCGTCCATCATTCTATGGACCCATGCTCTTCCTCGAGCTTATATACAATCACCTTTGAAACTCCGTTGATATCGAAAATCGAACCTTGGATTTCATTCTAGACCTCATCGTTACAAGAATGCATTTCTATACCACAACCTTCTTCGTATGGGTAGTACTACTCTTTATCGATAAGAAGGAGTAAATATATCATAGGTAAATGTTCAGCTTAGTCGGTCTATCATTAATAACTTATAGATCACCACGACCCGATTAGTTGTACTCAATCTCAACATCCATTCCAATACAACTCTCACAGTTGTAATCGACTCTTTACTCGCAGAATCATTGCTGCATTACTATGGTCCACCGCTGACCTACTGTCGTCATTCGTTTTCCATAAATCTTAATAGCTAACCATACAGAGTCCATACATGTCGTATAGAATTCTTCTAAGGAGGTAACATAATTACCATTCATGATTCATGAAGAACATTCCAGATCCTGACGTACATACATGACATTAAGCAGATAAAATTACAGAAGAATTTCAATCAAAGCAACGATACAGGTTAATACCATTCTTAATCATATGCCTTCAATAGAAGACTTAACTCAAAGGTTTGTTTAGTCATTTTTGAAATATGGTCCTGGCTTATTCTCAATATAGGACCTTCTAGGATAGATAGCCCGCTCATGGCGATTACACGAATTAAACCTTTACCAAACTACTATAACGTTTGGGTATTGCACAGTCATCAGAAGGAATGTCAATCTTCCAAACCATAATACAACCTTCACAGCTTTAACCATCATCACTGTATTCTTTTGGCACAAGCGCCTATAATTATCTTCTTACACTTAAAGTGTCGACCACCTCTTTGGCCCTTCCTGATAGTAATATTTCCTTACAATCAATGTCATTTTAACCACCTTCACTAAATTTTCTACCTCATTTCCAATCACTGCTTGAGTGAAGATGTTTTCCTTAAAATCTGATGAGTAAAAAAAATACCACCATTTTTTTTCCATAAGTTATTGCTTCAGTCTTTAGAGGTTAATCACTGTCACGACTGACTCTCAATCATATTTAGAACATCTTTTATCTTAGGCCCTAATTGCCCTGAACAATTTCGACCTTTACTGGTTTGATCCATGCTTTCCAGTGGTTTAACACGTGCCCCACTTGGCATCATTATAATTACGTCATATTTCCTTTATCAACATTTTTACTCTTGAGAATTTTGAATATTACCTTTCTCCTTGTAAAACCTCTAAGGTTATCCTTAAATCGTTCCTCCTGTATTCCCTAGATACAGGGCATATCAACATACCATTTATTAATACCAGAATCATTGTCTATATACTTCTGAAAAATTTCTCCACTGATTCTTACAGGTTGTTATTACCTTAATCCTTTCCAATTCATACTTTCAAAACTCATACTATCCCTATTAAGGGTGAAATGCCAACCTTTATGCATTCCCCTAGGATTCGTTTTAAGTTACCGATGTTCTATCCTTAATTCCACCTTTAAAAAGGTACATGCATCCTTCCATGGATAAATCAAGTCATATATCCCTGATAAGGGTGTCTTATTCAATCATTCCCACCTCGATAGTATATGCCTAATTTTCACAATAACATCTGTATTCAAAATGAGGTCAATCAATATGGCCTCCAAAAGATAACAACAGTTATCCGCTTTTCTTGCCTAATTTGGTAACGATAACAAGGATGTTCTGGAAGATATTGGTTGTGTTCAACGTGAACTTCTTCTTATAATTCCTTATTTACTTTTGTTGTTTATCTCAACAGTCATCTCAATGTTGGGATATCTTTCATATCTGGCGTCTCCCTTTCTGGGTATCAGCCACCGGTCTTACACTTCACATTCTTGAGGGTTACTTCCTTCATCCAATTTCCTAATTTCTTACTTCCTTGTCTCCTCAGTCTATCCGCGTCTCAATATTTATCCTTCGAACTATCTCAAGGTTTCCTCAAATCCTCCCAACTTACAGGGGATAAAATATATGTATCTCTTATGCCTTCAACCATCAATTTAACTCATGGTGAATCACCCTCATCATGACGATTACATACTTTTCTATTTCTATTGCTACGAGTCTTTAGGGTTTCCTCATACCCAACTTCCTTATCATTCCTCAAACTCTATTGCCTTTATATTCCTTTCCACTTCAGTTTCTTTTTATTTTCCTTTCTCTTATCATTATTTCATGAACCAACACAACATAAGCATTGATTTCAAACATCCCGTCATTCTGGATTCGTGTTCTCAGAATGAATCTTGACAACTTTTACAACTTAGATTCATAATTCATCATACTCGTCTGCCTTTGTTCTGGCTCTAAAGCTTTTACACTATCTCCATAACCTTGGGAAGTACTTTCCTGAAAATAATTGACTGAACTTAAATCAGTTTATTATAATCTCTTGCTCCGTGCCTTCCTCGGTCTTTCACCAGCGGGTGGTCTCTCTCTTAGGAGGGAAAGTGACAAAAACAGTCTTTTGTGGTTCGTCAATCATTTCGAATCTCAAATGATTCCTATATTTCCTTTAGCCAGGCTCTTGCCTCGACTGGGTTAACTTGTTCCTTAGAACACTGAGAGCTTAGCAATTTAAAGGTCCTGAAAGAATTTCTCACCGCATTGTTTCCTCAGGGTGGTGGTTGGGGATAATAGTCTAAGTTCTGTCTAGAAAGGTCCATAAATTTTCGTATAGGAGTACCGTCTCGGGTCTCCTTTCCTTACTCGACTTCTGTTTCCTTAGTCTGAACATTCCCTCCCTCCTCCCCATAATCGGGGTCATCCTACATATTTTAAATCCTCATTTTCCACTTCATCATGTTATGGGTTCTTTCTATCTTGATGGCGACCTCCCTGACTATCACGTTCAGGGTTTGCTCTAAATCTTATTCCTCAAACTAGCTTTCATCTAAGATCTCATCTTTAAGCTCTTGAACATTTGGAACCCAAATTATGTAGGAATACCTCATTATTCCCTTATCATCTTCTCGGTATTAATCTCTTATCTATTTGTTGGCTCTCTGCCTTCATTCATCACTTTTTCTGGCACAATCTATTCTTTTCCAATAATTCGGGCTGTATTGCAATCTCAAACAGCTTTTCGGTACCGGCTCCGGTTACCTTCACTTCTATTTCCATTTTCTCAAAAACTCTTATAAACTCTCTCAAAGACATTATCATCTTGAGTCTCTCCTTTTTACTAAGGGCATCAGCCACCACATTGGCTTTCCCCAAATGATAAAGAATCTCATAATCGTAATCCTTGATTAGCTCTAACCACCTCATTTGGCGCATGTTGAGCTCTTTCTGCGTGAAAATGTACTAGAGCACTTATGGCTTAGGTAAATCTCGCACTTCTCTCCATACAAGTAGTGCCTCCAATCTTTAGGGCAAAACTATTGCCACGAGCCCAAGCTCATTGGTGGGGATATCGAATTTTATATTCCCTTAATTTTCTTGACGCGTACGCGAGTACCTTGTTGTGCTGTATAAGAGCACCCTAATTCCTTATGCAAAGCGTCAATACAAATCACAAAATCTCATTTTTTTCATCCGGCAATGCCAACATAGGGGCCGTCACCAACCTTTGCTTCAGTTGTTAAAAGCTTTTCTCGTATTTCTCTGTCCATTCAAACTTCTCAGTCTTACGAGTAAGCCGCGTTAAAGGGGCTACTATCTTTACAAACTTGAACGAACCTCCGGTAGTGACCGGCCAATCCTACCTCTGGTAGTTTCCCTAACCATGGTCATCAATTCCTCAATGGTCCTTTATTCATTCTTGTTAGGATCCTCCACGAGTTCCTCCTCAGCAACAATCCCAACTAGGACAACATCCTCAACCACTACATCCTCAATATGAACATCATCCGGTCCTGCGTTAGGACGCTCTATTGGATCCACAATCTGATCTCCAATAACTAATGAAACATCATCGCGTTGTTGCTCCTCAACCTCAGGGTTCGGAGTCCAGCTACCATGTACGATAACGAACTACGCTTCTATCACGATATTTATAAGGGTTCCCATAAGGGTTTTAACTGTCAGTACTACGTTAGGTAGCCCGACTATGAACTTGGCAAGAGTTCTTATTATCTTAGTGAACTTATTATTTAACGTCATATCATCTCTGAGGTTTATAACGCTTGGCTCTGATACCATTTCTGTAACACCCCCAAATCCGGGGTCGAGGATTCAGGTTGTCATGAGTTCCATTTCCCTTATCAATACTTAATCTTAAAAGTCAACCAACTACTGCGTACTGTGACCACACAATATACACACACACACCACAAGTTATAGTCTCAGAGATGAATACCAAAAATAACATAAGTCATGTTATTCCACAATTATAAGTCATTACACCTCAAAAGGGTTTCTGAATACATTTACATATTCTTTGCCATTATTACAATTCATAATATACATAAGTCTGGTACATCAATAGTTGAAAACTTAGCCTATTGGTAATTTCTACCTCAGCTACAGCGTCATCAACGCTTCCATAAAGCTGCGGAACGTTTCCTATCCGCTTGCGTATTGGGAGCTTGGTCCTGTTCATCTTGTCTATCTGATGTTGTGTGATGAAAGAAGAAAGCAAGGGTGAGCAACAAGCCCACCGAAATAATATGTATAATAATTTATAATATATGAGCATTCTCATAGTACTCATGAAAGTCTTGGTCAAAAGAAATGAACCAAGCTGATATCTTAACGCGACCAAGTCGCAAAATATTCAGTATATATATACATATATATAATTTTCACAATATTTGAAATCCTCTGACATGTATAACATCCACAGAGTTCCAGTTTATAACAGTATTAAAATATCGTTGCAAGGTGATCTCATATATCTACCCTTGTCTCAACGTTTTTTTGAAACCTTTGTCATTCATAAGACAATCATTAACTAGATATAAGTTTAAAAGATGAAGTTACAAGATACTCCAATATACTTATATCTTTTCTGAATACTACTTGAACTACCACCGTTCAATGTATAAATAGTTCATCCCATAGATTAAACTACAAGACAAAACTTGTATAGAATCAATCTTTAAAATATCATCAAAATAAAATGAAGTTATGAGATACTTCATTTGATGCAAACATCATTTTAAAAACTTGACCCTGCCAACACTCAACAATCGCCCAACCGTAGCCTTTCTATCGAAGTGCTCTGGGTAGTGTTGCAGAAATATCCAATTGGATGATGAACTCATTACGGGAGTTTGCCGCGCCAGGAAGACCACTTACGATGATCAATCGTAGTAGTGCAACCCCACCATTTTCTACATGTAGAGGAGAACCTGTCAGATTTACTTGTCAACCGACCACTGGACTCCTAAGGAATGAACCGTCTTAGCGGAACTTCCGGGCCATTTGGGCCAATATAATAAGGTTGGGCCGGCGCCACTCGACCACTTATGCCACTCCTAGTTCAGATGAAATCCATGACTCTGAAACGTAAAGCTCGTTCCCCATTTCCCCAAGTAGAAACTTGTTGATACGGCTCCACCAAGAAGTCGTATCTAGTTGGAAAGGAGAACTCACCGATATTTCCTAGGCGATGCATGTTAATGGATTAACTTGTTCCAAGAATTTTACTTCCCGAGTGTTGGGTAAGTAATCAAAAATTCTTATATCAAAATAGCAACCTTGTTGTGAATATACAATACACCACAGAGCCGGATCCCTCAAGTTTTGAGCGAGTATTTAAATCCCCTTCGAAAGGAGGATCTTAAATATAAAAATGAGTTTTGGGATCCGCTCTAACTTTTAAAATCATTTTGAAGTCTCGCAAAACATTTTTAAGAATGTTTGGAGTGATGCCGATTTAATAAAATAAATCAGTCCGATATATTAAGAAATATCTGAATATTATTATTTAAATAATATTCTCATAAAGAATAATCTTTATAAAAATAATTGAAGTAGAAGTTTTAAAACTTATACTTGCAATGAATATTAAATAACCAAAGATATAATTATACGAAAGTACTATCTTTATTTGAATAATCAAAAGTGAGTTTGATGATCGACACATTATTCCTTAATAAAATAAAGAATAATAATTAGTAATTAATCGGAGTCATAAGTCCTCGAATGAATATTCAAAATAATATTCATTAATAAAATAAAAGGGGTCAAAAGCCCTCGAATGAATATTCAAAAATAAAATAAACGGAGTCATAAGCCCTCGAATAAATATTCAAAATAATATTCATTAATAAAATAAACGGAGTCATAAGCCCTCGAATGAATATTCAAAATAATATTCATTAATAAAATAAACGGGGTCATAAGCCCTCGAATGAATATTCAAAATAATATTCATTAATAAAATAAACGGAATCATAAGCCCTCGAATGAATATTCAAAATAATATTCAATAATAAAATAAATGGAGTCATAAGCCCTCGAGTAAATATTCAAAATAATATTCATTAATAAAATAAACGGGGTCATAAGCCCTCGAATGAATATTCAAAATAATATTCATTAATAAAATAAACGGAGTCATATGTCCTCGAATGAATATTCAAATAATATTCATTAAGTGAAATAAAGTTATCGAATAAACCTTATTCGAATAATAGTTTTGAAAACTATTTATATATATATAAATATATATATATATAATATACTCGGGAACATCGTCTCCCGGTTTAGAAAATATGTTCACCTTTGGGTCCCCTATACTAATGGTATACGCAACTACTGCTTATCTCTAGCATAGGTATTATGCAACTTATAAGCAATTGAATCAACAATTACATATCAAGATTATGAAACAGACATGCATATATACCATATAAGCATGCTCCAATATATCACAAAATTTGCTAATAACAATCATGCACTTATCACAAGATAACGCATATACATATATTTACATCACAACAACAGTATAACGGGTAGAAAACTTGCCTGAGTGCTCCGGGGTAGACTTAAGCTTAGAGTGGGTCCGGTAACCTATGAACAACAACATAAGCCGGAATTAAACCACGGTCGCTTAAGAAACTAGACTTTATCCAATTGAACCCTAACGTTTGCTTATGGTCATTTATAAGCTTAACAAATCACATAAATCGTTCGAGTACCCTCGGCTCCACCATTTTTAATAAATTAATCATTAAGAGTTTTAAGGCGATTCTTTCACGAGTGCCTTACCAACTGCCTAATCCACTTTAAATAATTGTTTCATACTCCAATTAGTCATTTAAGGGCGTTAACCAAGGTTTCAAAATAAGGCGAGGGGTAATGGTTCGTTCGCGAAACGCCGTTAATTAAAACGCTCATTTCTCCTAAACCGTACCTCGGATTCAAGCGAACCACATATCAAAACAAAGATCGTAACATGAACTATCTAAAAATGGCAATGGTCAGAATCTTACAGTGAGTTCACGGGTCCTAAAGTTAAGAACAAAAATAGTCTAAGGTAAATCGGGCATTACGACGGCTATGTTTACGCGATTACCAATTTTCTCACTACACCAAAACCTCACCAAACAACCCCCAATCATTAACACATCAAAACCTCAACTAAATAATCCTATACCAGTCCTTATTCTCCAGATTCTTCATCTCAACCAACCACAATCAAGTTCTATTAACTATAATAAGATTCATTCACCAAATCACTCCAAATTCAAATCAAACTACTAATAATCAAAGTTCATGCTTCTCATTAAGAAAACCAACCATCAAACTCACTAATAATCAAAGTAAAGGCTAGGTTTTGAAGTTTATACCTTCCTTGGGAGGTGTTAAGTTGCTAGGAAGCCTTAGGGAGCCTCCTATAAGCTTGATCTTTCCAAAGAAATCAAGAACACAAAGTTGGGCTTTGAAATTTCCAAAACTCCGATTTAAAGAACTGTAAAAATGAGGGTTTTACCTTGCTTATTTGGATGAGACTTGTGAACAAGAGTTGTAGGTCATCTCAATACCTTTCCAACGAGCTATAGAACACAATATTTGAGTGAGAAATGAAGGATATACAGCAGTTTTAATGTGCTGGTTCTGTTTTGGCCGAGAGCAATGGAAATGGGGGAGAAAAAAAGCTTGCTTGTGTTGACTTATTTTGTGGTATAAATGGAATGGTAGGTGGATATTTGTTTGGCTAACTCTTGGTTAGTTAGTGGAAAGTGATGTAAGCAAGCCTATGTCACCACTTGCATCACTCTTGCCACTTGTCCTCTTCTTATGGTGGAAGCTTTTCATTAAGCTTAATCCTTGTTAATTAGGTGCTTTAATACTTGTATTATCCTTGCTAATCCCCTAGCTACTTGCCCAAGCTTGATCCTTAGTCTTTTAATTGCTTTACGACTCGTTTATTATTCATTCTCGTTGATCGTTTGAGGGATCATATCCGGGATCTTATTACTTGGGTTCCCCTAAACCTTCCTCAACATTTTATATTCCTTTTATGATCCTCTCTTATAACCCTTGAATTTAAATCATTTTAATCATGTTACCTTATACTCAATTCTTTCGGTGTCTGGTGGATTTTCGGGAAAAATCAAAGTGTCCGGATCCGAATTCTAATGACCTTTACATACACTCATTTACTTTATGGAATACTAATACGATCTTAGAATTTCCATAACAGTACTCCTATATAACGTGGTCTGATAATTTTCCTTAATCAGCATTGTCAGCAAAAGTTACTATTCATCCGGGTTTCAAAAATTTCCAAAAATTGGGGTTATTACAGTCTCCCCTCCTTAAAAGGATTCCGTCCCGGAATCAGATAGAAAACTGTTGGGGATACTTTTCTAGCATTGCACTTTCTAACTCCCAAGTCAATTTTTCCCACATGGTGGTTCTACCACCAAACTCGGTCTAGTTTGATAACCCTATTCCTAAGCACTTAATCCCTTTCCATCTATAACCCTTCCTGGTTGCTCCATATAGGTTACGCCTGGTTGCATGTCTATGCGCTCTTATGCCCTTATTTATCTGGCATCCGGATTACACTTCCTTAACATTGATATGTGATATACGTTATGAACTTGCTACAGGTTCGGGGATAGGGCTAGCTCATATGCTAACTTCCCAATACCTCTTAATATCTCCAAGGGTCCAACAAATCGTGGACTTAACTTTCCTTTCTTTCCGAACCTCATCAATCCTTTCCAAGGCTTTCCAAGGGGATACCTTTCACAACACTAGGTCCCCTACTTTATACTCCTTGTCCTTTCGTTGTCAAATCAGCATACTTTTTATGTCCATCTTGGGCTACTACCAGTCGTCCTATGATTAGATCTATTATATCCTTGGTCCTTTGGACCACTGCTGGTCTGAGCATCTTGCGCTCTGCAACTTCATCCTATCATAAGGGAGATCGAAATTGTCTTCCCTCAAGGATCTCATAAGGCGATACCTCGATACTGACATACGATCAATTATCGTGAGATAACTTAATCCGCGTTAAGTGATCATTCCAAATTCTTTCAAGTTTATTGTACCGACTCTCATCATAGCTTCTAGCATTATAGCTTTTGCTTCTCAATACCCATTCTTTTCCAGTTCGTAATCGTTACTACCTTCCGTTCCTAATATTATACTGGTTATACTTTTGCTCGTTAGCGTTCTATAACCTTTTAATAACCACGTCAACCTTAGTATCACGAATGTGTTTCCATTCCGAATACTACCACAACTTTATTACTCCTTTTTCAGCTGTTTCTATTTCCCAAAGTTTGATCAATCATATAGAAGTAAATGAATTTGTTGAGAGATCACTATGATCATGAACACTTGTTATATCGCATAGTTAGTACAGAAGGTGGTCAGCCTTTAGTACTTGACCAGCAATTAAACAATAAATGGTATCCTACTAGGCTTCTATCACACAGATAGATAGTCATTCGGCAATACCTCCCCTTCTGGAAGGGTTGTTCTTCTCAGCTTACATGAAATGAAAGGAAGAGAAAAGAACGAACTGAAGAGAATTGTATATTCGTAAAAAATTTATTGCCATAAAATATCTGGCTTGGAATCTACCTCTAAACTATAGAGGTTTATCATAGGAGAACAAAACATATATGTATTTATATCAACATCAAGTATTGTAGCATCATATTTCACCTGCCTAAATATTTTTGCTATTCCGTCCATCATTCTATGGACCCATGCTCTTCCTCGAGCTTATATACAATCACCTTTGAAACTCCGTTGATATCGAAAATCGAACCTTGGATTTCATTCTAGACCTCATCGTTACAAGAATGCATTTCTATACCACAACCTTCTTCGTATGGGTAGTACTACTCTTTATCGATAAGAAGGAGTAAATATATCATAGGTAAATGTTCAGCTTAGTCGGTCTATCATTAATAACTTATAGATCACCACGACCCGATTAGTTGTACTCAATCTCAACATCCATTCCAATACAACTCTCACAGTTGTAATCGACTCTTTACTCGCAGAATCATTGCTGCATTACTATGGTCCACCGCTGACCTACTGTCGTCATTCGTTTTCCATGAAATCTTAATAGCTAACCATACAGAGTCCATACATGTCGTATAGAATTCTTCTAAGGAGGTAACATAATTACCATTCATGATTCATGAAGAACATTCCAGATCCTGACGTACATACATGACATTAAGCAGATAAAATTGCAGAAGAATTTCAATCAAAGCAACGATAGCAGGTTAATACCATTCTTAATCATATGCCTTCAATAGAAGACTTAACTCAAAGGTTTGTTTAGTCATTTTTGAAACATGGTCCTGGCTTATTCTCAATATAGGACCTTCTAGGATAGATAGCCCGCTCATGGCGATTACACGAATTAAACCTTTACCAAACTACTATTACGGTTGGGTATTGCACAGTCATCAGAAGGAATGTCAATCTTCCAAACCATAATACAACCTTCACAGCTTTAACCATCATCACTGTATTCTTTTGGCACAAGCGCCTATAATTATCTTCTTACACTTAAAGTGTCGGCCACCTCTTTGGCCCTTCCTGATAGTAATATTTCCTTACAATCAATGTCATTTTAACCACCTTCACTAAATTTTCTACCTCATTTCCAATCACTGCTTGAGTGAAGATGTTTTCCTTAAAATCTGATGAGTAAAAAAAATACCACCATTTTTTTTCCATAAGTTATTGCCTCAGTCTTTAGAGGTTAATCACTGTCACGACTGACTCTCAATCATACTTAGAACATCTTTTATCTTAGGCCCTAATTGCCCTGAACAATTTCGACCTTTACTGGTTTGATCCATGATTTCCCGTGGTTTAACACGTGCCCCACTTGGCATCATTATAATTACGTCATATTTCCTTTATCAACATTTTTACTCTTGAGAATTTTGAATATTACCTTTCTCCTTATAAAACCTCTAAGGTTATCCTTGAATCGTTCCTCCTGTATTCCCTAGATATAGGGTATATCAAGATACCATTTATTAATACCAGAATCATTGTCTATATACTTCTGAAAAATTTCTCCACTGATTCTTACAGGTTGTTATTACCTTAATCCTTTCCAATTCATACTTTCAAAACTCATACTATCTCTATTAAGGGTGAAATGCCAACCTTTATGCATTCCCCTAGGATTCGTTTTAAGTTACCGATGTTCTATCCTTAATTCCACCTTTAAAAAGGTACATGCATCCTTTCATGGATAAATCAAGTCATATATCCCTGATAAGGGTGTCTTATTCAATCATTCCCACCTCGATAGTATATGCCTAATTTTCACAATAACATCTGTATTCAAAATGAGGTCAATCAATATGGCCTCCAAAAGATAACAACAGTTATCCGCTTTTCTTGCCTAATTTGGTAACGATAACAAGGATGTTCTGGAAGATATTGGTCGTGTTCAACGTGAACTTCTTCTTAATAATTCCTTATTTACTTTTGTTGTTTATCTCAACAGTCATCTCAATGTTGGGATATCTTTCATACCTGGCGTCTCCCTTTTTGGGTATCAGCCACCGGTCTTACACTTCACATTCTTGAGGGTCACTTCCTTCATCCAATTTTCCTAATTTCTTACTTCCTTGTCTCCTCAGTCTATCCGCGTCTCAATATTTATCCTTCGAACTATCTCAAGGTTTCCTCAAATCCTCCCAACTTACAGGGGATAAAATATATGTATCTCTTATGCCTTCAACCATCAATTTAACTCATGGTGAATCACCCTCATCATGACGATTACATACTTTTCTATTTCTATTGCTACGAGTCTTTAGGGTTTCCTCATACCCAACTTCCTTATCATTCCTCAAACTCTATTGCCTTTATATTCCTTTCCACTTTAGTTTCTTTTTATTTTCCTTTCTCTTATCATTATTTCATGAACCAACACAACATAAGCATTGATTTCAAACATCCCGTCATTCTGGATTCGTGTCCTCAGAACGAATCTTGACAACTTTTACAACTTAGATTCATAATTCATCATACTCGTCTGACTTTGTTCTGGCTCTAAAGCTTTTACACTATCTCCATAACCTTGGGAAGTACTTTCCTGAAAATAATTGACTAAACTTAAATCAGTTTATTATAATCTCTTGCTCCGTGCCTTCCTTGGTCTTTCACCAGCGGGTGGTCTCTCTCTTAGGAGGGTAAGTGACAAAAACAGTCTTTTGTGGTTCGTCAATCATTTCGAATCTCAAATGATTCCTATATTTCCTTTAGCCAGGCTCTTGCCTCGACTGGGTTAACTTGTTCCTTGGAACACTGAGAGCTTAGCGATTTAAAGGTCCTGAAAGAATTTCTCACCGCATTGTTTCCTCAGGGTGGTGGTTGGGGATAATAGTCTAAGTTCTGTCTAGAAAGGTCCATAAATTTTCGTATAGGAGTACCGTCTCGGGTCTCCTTTCCTTACTCGACTTCTGTTTCCTTAGTCTGAACATTCCCTCCTCCTCCCCATAATCGGGGTCATCCTACATATTTTAAATCCTCATTTTCCACTTCATCATGTTATGGGTTCCTTCTATCTTGATGGCGACCTCCCTGACTATCACGTTCAGGGTTTGCTCTAAATCTTATTCCTCAAACTAGCTTTCATCTAAGATCTCATCTTTAAGCTCTTGAACATTTGGAACCCAAATTCTGTAGGAATACCTCATTATTCCCTTATCATCTTCTCGGTATTAATCTCTAATCTATTTGTTGGCTCTCTGCCTTCATTCATCACTTTTTCTGGCACAATCTGTTCTTTTCCAATAATTCGGGCTGTATTGCAATCTCAAACAGCTTTTCGGTACCGGCTCCGGTTACCTTCACTTCTATTTCCATTTTCTCAAAAACACTTATAAACTCTCTCAAAGACATTATCATCTTGAGTTTCTCCTTTTTACTAAGGGCATCAGCTACCACATTGGCTTTCCCCGAATGATAAAGAATCTCATAATCGTAATCCTTGATTAGCTCTAACCACCTCATTTGGCGCATGTTGAGCTCTTTCTGCGTGAAAATGTACTAGAGCACTTATGGCTTAGGTAAATCTCGCACTTCTCTCCATACAAGTAGTGCCTCCAATCTTTAGGGCAAAACTATTGCCACGAGCCCAAGCTCATGGGTGGGGATATCGAATTTTATATTCCCTTAATTTTCTTGACGCGTACGCGAGTACCTTGTTGTGCTGTATAAGAGCACCCTAATTCCTTATGCAAATCGTCAATACAAATCACAAAATCTCATTTTTTCATCCGGCAATGCCAACATAGGGGCCGTCACCAACCTTTGCTTCAGTTGTTAAAAGCTTTTCTCGTATTTCTCTGTCCATTCAAACTTCTCAGTCTTACGAGTAAGCCGCGTTAAAGGGGCTACTATCTTTACAAACTTGAACGAACCTCCGGTAGTGACCGGCCAATCCTACCTCTGGTAGTTTCCCTAACCATGATCATCAATTCCTCAATGGTCCTTTATTCATTCTTGTTAGGATCCTCCACGAGATCCTCCTCAGCAACAATCCCAACTAGGACAACATCCTCAACCACTACATCCTCAATATGAACATCATCCGGTCCTGCGTTAGGACGCTCTATTGGATCCACAATCTGATCTCCAATAACTAATGAAACATCATCGCGTTGTTGCTCCTCAACCTCAGGGTTCGGAGTCCCGCTACCATGTACGATAACGAACTACGCTTCTATCACGATATTTATAAGGGTTCCCATAAGGGTTTTAACTGTCAGTACTACGTTAGGTAGCCCGACTATGAACTTGGCAAGAGTTCTTATTATCTTAGTGAACTTATTATTTTAACGTCATATCATCTCTGAGGTTTATAACGCTTGGCTCTGATACCATTTCTGTAACACCCCCAAATCCGGGGTCGAGGATTCGGGTTGTCACGAGTTTCATTTCCCTTATCAATACTTAATCTTAAAAGTCAACCAACTACTGCGTACTGTGACCCCACAATATAAACACACACACCACAAGTTATAGTCTCAGAGATGAATACCAAAAATAACATAAGTCATGTTATTCCATAATTATAAGTCATTACACCTCAAAAGGGTTTTTGAATACATTTGCATATTCTTTGCCATTATTACAATTCATAATGTACATAAGTCTGGTACATCAATAGTTGAAAACTTAGCCTATTGGTAATTTCTACCTCAGCTACAACGGCATCAACGCTTCCATAAAGCTGCGGAACGTTTCCTATCCGCTTGCGAATTGGGAGCTTGGTCCTGTTCATCTTGTCTATCTGATGTTGTGTGATGAAAGAAGAAAGCAAGGGTGAGCAACAAGCCCACCGAAATAATATGTATAATAATTTATAATATATGAGCATTCTCATAGTACTCATGAAAGTCTTGGTCAAAAGAAATGAACCAAGCTGATATCTTAACGCGACCAAGTCACAGAATATTTAGTATATATATATACATATATATAATTTTCATAATATTTGAAATCCTCTGACATGTATAACATCCACAGAGTTCCAGTTTATAACAGTATTAAAATATCGTTACAAGGTGATCTCATATATCTACCCTTGTCTCAACGTTTTTCTGCAACCTTTGTCATTCATAAGACAATCATTAACTAGATATAAGTTTAAAAGATGAAGTTACAAGATACTCCAATATACTTATATCTTTTCTGAATACTACTTGAACTACCACCGTTCAATGTATAAATAGTTCATCCCATAGATTAAGCTACAAGACAAAACTTGTATAGAATCAATCTTTAAAATATCATCAAAATAAAATGAAGTTATGAGATACTTCATTTGATGCAAACATCATTTTAAAAACTTGACCCTGCCAACACTCAACAATCGCCCAACCGTAGCCTTTCTATCGAAGTGCTCTGGGTAGTGTTGCAGAAATATCCAATTGGATGATGAACTCATTACGGGAGTTTGCCGCGCCAGGAAGACCACTTACGATGATCAGTCGTAGTAGTGCAACCCCACCATTTTCTACATGTAGAGGAGAACCTGTCGGATTTACTTGTCAACCGAACACTGGACTCCTAAGGAATGAACCGTCTTAGCGGAACTTCCGGGCCATTTGGGCCAATATAATAAGGTTGGGCCGGCGCCACTCGACCACTTATGACACTCCTAGTTCAGATGAAATCCATGACTCTGAAATGTAAAGCTCGTTCCCCCTTTCCCCAAGTAGAAACTTGTTGATACGGCTCCACCAAGAAGTCGTATCTAGTTGGAAAGGAGAACTCACCGATATTTCCTAGGCGATGCCTGTTAATGGATTAACTTGTTCCAAGAATTTTACTTCCCGAGTGTTGGGTAAGTAATCAAAAATTCTTATATCAAAATAGCAACCTTGTTGTGAATATACAATACACCACAGAGCCGGATCCCTCAGGTTTTGAGCGAGTATTTAAATCCCCTTCGAAAGGAGGATCTTAAATATAAAAATGAGTTTTGGGATCCGCTCTAACTTTTAAAATCATTTTGAAGACTCGCAAAACATTTTTAAGAATGTTTGGAGTGATGCCGATTTAATAAAATAAATCAGTCCCGATATATTAAGAAATATCTGAATATTATTATTTAAATAATATTCTCATAAAGAATAATCTTTATAAAAATAATTGAAGTAGAAGTTTTAAAACTTATACTTGCAATGAATATTAAATAACCAAAGATATACTTATACGAAAGTACTATCTTTATTTGAATAATCAAAAGTGAGTTTGATGATCGACACATTATTCCTTAATAAAATAAAGAATAATAATTAGTAATTAATCGGAGTCATAAGTCCTCGAATGAATATTCAAAATAATATTCATTAATAAAATAAAAGGGGTCAAAAGCCCTCGAATGAATATTCAAAAATAAAATAAACGGAGTCATAAGCCCTCGAATAAATATTCAAAATAATATTCATTAATAAAATAAACGGAGTCATAAGCCCTCGAATGAATATTCAAAATAATATTCATTAATAAAATAAACGGAGTCATAAGCCCTCGAATAAATATTCAAAATAATATTCAATAATAAAATAAACGGAGTCATAAGCCCTCGAATAAATATTCAAAATTATATTCATTAATAAAATAAACGGGGTCATAAGCCCTCGAATGAATATTCAAAATAATATTCATTAATAAAATAAACGGAGTCATATGTCCACGAATGAATATTCAAATAATATTCATTAAGTGAAATAAAGTTATCGAATAAACCTTATTCGAATAATAGTTTTGAAAACTATTTATATATATATAAATATATATATATATAATATACTCGGGAACATCGTCTCCCGGTTTAGAAAATATGTTCACCTTTGGGTCCCCTATACTAATGGTATACGCAACTACTGCTTATCTCTAGCATAGGTATTATGCAACTTAAAAGCAATTGAATCAACAATTAGATATCAAGATTACGAAACAGACATGCATATATACCATATAAGCATGCTCCAATATATCGCAAAATTTGCTAGTAACAATCATGCACTTATCACAAGATAATGCATATACATATATTTACATCACAACAACAGTATAACGGGTAGAAAACTTGTCTGAGTGCTCCGGGGTAGACTTAAGCTTAGAGTGGGTCCGGTAACCTATGAACAACAACATAAGCCGGAATTAAACCACGGTCGCTTAAGAAACTAGACTTTATCCAATTGAACCCTAACGTTTGCTTATGGTCATTTATAAGCTTAACAAATCACATAAGTCGTTCGAGTACCCTCGGCTCCACCATTTTTAATAAATTAACCATTAAGAGTTTTAAGGCGATTCTTTCACGAGTGCCTTACCAACTGCCTAATCCACTTTACATAATTATTTCATACTCCAATTAGTCATTTAAGGGCCTTAACCAAGGTTTCAAAGTAAGGCGAGGGGTAATGGTTCGTTCGCGAAACGCCGTTAATTAAAACGGTCATTTCTCCTAAACCGTACCTCGGATTCAAGCGAACCACATATCAAAATGAAGCTCCTAAAATGAACTATCTAAAAATGGAAATGGTCAGAATCTTACAGTGAGTTCACGGGTCCTAAAGTTAAGAACAAAAACAGTCTAAGGTAAATCGGGCATTACGACGGCTATGTTTACGCGATTACCAATTTTCTCACTACACCAAAACCTCACCAAACAACCCCCAATCATTAACACATCAAAACCTCAACTAAATAATACTATACCAGTCCTTATTATCCAGATTCTTCATCTCAACCAACCACAATCAAGTTCTATTAACTATAATAAGATTCATTCACCAAATCACTCCAAATTCAAATCAAACTACTAATAATCAAAGTTCATGCTTCTCATTTAGAAAACCAACCATCAAACTCACTAATAATCAAAGTAAAGGCTAGGTTTTGAAGTTTATACCTTCCTTGGGAGGTGTTAAGTTGCTAGGAAGCCTTAGGGAGCCTCCTACAAGCTTGATCTTTCCAAAGAAATCAAGAACACAAAGTTAGGCTTTGAAATTTCTAAAAGTCCGATTTAAAGAACTGTAAAAATGAGGGTTTTACCATGCTTATTTGGATGAGACTTGTGAACAAGAGTTGTAGGTCATCTCAATACCTTTCCAACGAGCTATAGAACACAACATTTGAGTGAGAAATGAAGGAGATACAACAGTTTTAATGTGCTGGTTCTGTTTTGGCCGAGAGCAATGGAAATGGGGGAGAAAAAAAACTTGCTTGTGTTGACTTATTTTGTGGTATAAATGGAATGGTAGGTGGATATTTGTTTGGCTAACTCTTGGTTAGTTAGTGGAAAGTGATGTAAGCAAGCCTATATCACCACTTGCATCACTCTTGCCACTTGTCCTCTTCTTATGGTGGAAGCTTTTCATTAAGCTTAATCCTTGTTAATTAGGTGCTTTAATACTTGTATTATCCTTGCTAATCCCCTAGCTACTTGCCCAAGCTTGATCCTTAGTCTTTTAATTGCTTTACGACTCATTTATTATTAATTCTCGTTGATCGTTTGAGGAATCATATCCGGGATCTTATTACTTGGGTTCCCCTAAACCTTTCTCAACATTTTATATTCCTTTTATGATCCTCTCTTATAACCCTTGAATTTAAATCATTTTAATCATGTTACCTTATACTCAATTCTTTCGGTATCTGGTGGATTTTCGGGAAAAATCAAAGTGTCCGGATCCGAATTCTAATGACCTTTACATATACACTCATTTACTTTATGGAATACTAATACGATCTTAGAATTTCCATAACAGTACTCCTATATAATGTGGTCTGATAATTTTCCTTAATCAGCATTGTCAGCAAAAGTTACTATTCATCCAGGTTTCAAAAATTTCCAAAAATTGGGGTTATTACAAGTTTGCAATTAACAGACAAATGATTAACACTACCACATTTAACACAGATTTTTCTGAGAGCATATTTATCAGGTGTGTAGTTGTTATGTTTATTAATCCCTACTTTCCTATTTCTATTATTTTTCTTTTTAGTTTCTGTTTTAACCTCAATCTTTTCTAATCTGTCATTCAATTGCTTGATAGATAGATGACCAACATTCACTTTCTTCTCCTTCTTCACTTGACTTGATTCTCCTGGAATAAAGTTTTTGGAAACTGATCCATACTTTTCATTTAACTTGGCAAGTTTGGCTTTACTCACAGGTTTGCTCACAGCCGATGGATGATGATTCATGTCACTCGACGGATAATCCTTTTGATTATCCGATAGATGACTCTCATCATCGGTCGAGTCCATATCTGTTAGCAATCCTTCAACCAAATTGGATTTCAGCTTCTCTTTACTCTTTTTCCAGGCTGCATCACAAAAGGACTCAATTCCTTGAACTTTGGTGATTTGGGCATGAACATCTCTACATGATTTTCATGCCTTAATCACCTCCTGTTCTCGTTCAAGTTGCTTCTTCAAAATCTCTTCTTTCTTCAAGGACTCAGTTAATTCCTCCTTAGCAATCTTACATTCTATTCTCAATTTCTCAAATTCAATAAACTGAGACTCTAGCACATTATTCCTCTCACTTAAAAACATATCATTTTCTTTAATTTTAGCATTTTCCTTAGTGAGGGACTTAAGTATAACACGCAAATGATATAATTCTGTAGACATGTCATTAATTGCATCATTACACTCAGCTTTAGATAAATGTGCTAGGTTAGTGGTGATTACCTGATTACTTGAAGAACTTGTCTCTGTTTCATCAGACTTGGCCATTAGGGCTAGATTAACATAGCTGACATCTTCATCCTCATCCAAACCATCTGTTGTCCAGTCATTTTCTTGTGTAATAAAAGCCCTTTCCTTTTGTTTGAGCAACTCAAAATACTTCTATTTATAATCCACAGACACAAACTTCTTCTTGCTGGAATCTGACTTTCTACACTCACTGGCAAAATGCCCTGCCAAGCCACATTTGAAACATTTGAATTTTAATTTATCCACCATGTTTCTACTTGGCTTAGATGCTCAAAGTTCTTCTTGAACTTGAGCTTGGAAAATCTTCTGGAAAGGAATGCAAGATGTTCATCAATATTATCCATATCATCTTGGCTCAAAAAATCTACAATTTCAACTACCAGCCCCTTGCCCTTGTTTTCACAGATGTTTGTAGTAGACTCAACAGCTTCTACCTTCACCTCTTTCTCCTTTTCCAACTCAGTAACCAGTGCTATGAACCTTCCTTTCTTCCTTCCTTTCTTCATCCTCTCTTCTTGCTCTATTTCAAGCTCATAAGTTTTCAGGATGTCATACAGTCTCTCCAAAGTAAACTCCTTGTAATCTTGAGAGTTTCTCAAGGAGACTGTCATTGGTTTCCCTTCCTTTGGAAGAGATCTAAGGAACTTGAGATTGGAGTCTTTTGTCTGATAGACTCTTCCATGCAACTTCAGAGAATTCAGTAGTTTTTGAAACCTACTAAAAATGACAGTGAGAGACTCACTATCTTCATAATGAAAATGCTCATATTGTTGAATTAGCAGCTGCATCTTATTCTCCCTTACTTGCTCAGTACCATCACAGATAATCTGAATTGTGTCCCAAACCTCCTTGGTTGTTTTGCAGTTAATGATGTTATCAAACATATCACCATCAACTCTATTGAACAATATATTCATGGCCTTCTTGTCTTTCCTGACTTGCTCAATATCAGGATCTGACCATTCATGCCTAGGCTTGGGAACAGATGGTTCATTCCCTGTTGCAGCCCTCATTGGTACATGAGGACCTCTCTCTATGCAATCCACATAGGCCTCATCTTGAGAAATAAGATGTAGGTGCATCTTCACTTTCCAGTGGTGATAATTGTCTGTGTCCAGAAATGGAATCTTTACTCCAACATCCTTCTTGTTCATCTTGCTGTTTGTTGTGATCTTTAAACTCTTTTTACTTCAAGAGCTTGCTCTGATACCAATTGTTATTCCCTAACAATACAACAAGAATTACATAAGGGGGGGTTGAATGTAATTCTGGCTTCTTTTTTAGATTTATGAAAAATGGTTCTAACTCAATTTATATCTAACTGTTTGATTTGAAAAGTGCGGAATACAAAGTTAAGTTAATCAAACATAAAGTAATAAAAACTCAGGTCTTTAAAACTTTCTGGTGGATTTGAATGTATCCACCAGATATATATATACATATCAAGAGAACCCTATGAAGCTTGAATAGCACACAGCTGCTTTACAAGTGAACAAACAAACTACAGAGAAATTCTACAGAATACAGCTTACAAATGTTTCTCTGCTAAAAATGTGTTTGCTTAGTTAGTTTGTTCTACTAGCTACACTTGGTTTATATATCACCAAGTTTACATGATAATAAGACAGGATAATAAAACAAAACCTATCAAGTCTAATTTCATGCTGCTTCACTACTCTATTCCAGCATCTTTGAAAATCTTCATAACTTGCATGAAAATGGTAATGCTTCTTTGTTCTCATTTTCCTGCTAAACAGACTGCCACATTCCTTTTGCAAACACTCGACGCATATGACTGTGTTGTCACTGTCAACAGATATTTGAATTGATCATATGTCGGGTACATGCTTGTTATCCGTCGGGTAGCCTTGTTGATCATCCGTCGAGTAGCTTTGTTGATAATCCGTCGGGTAGCCATTTTATCACTTGACTCCATTTCATTTGTGCAGAATTACAAGACACCTTATATTTATATTTAATCAACCTATTCTGCTCAACCTATTCTGCATATCTACTAGTAGTCTTCATGACTCATAAGCTACTACAGAATCTATACAAAGTTGTTTGCAGAAATGTGCTACATGACTTATTGTTACATAAGCTACTCACCCGATGGATATCAATTAGTCATCCGTCGGGATTATATTGAATCATCTGTTGGGACTATAATTGATCATCCGTCGGGTGCTATAAAATACACTAAGTTAAATCTACTAAGGTGTTTTGTTTGACTTATCATCAAGTACACAACATATTTCTAACATTCCTTCTTCCATTATTGTTCCTTTCTCCCTTCTCACCATCTCCATTGTACTTACTCAGTCTTCCTTTTTGGATAAGAAATTCAATCTCATCTTTTAGCTACCGGCATTCATCGGTGTCATGCCCAGCATCCTTGTGAAATCGACAATATTTGCTTTTATCCAACTTGGAAGGATCAGCCTTCAGAGGCTTTGGCCAGCGAACATCTCTGTCCCTCTCGATTTCCATCGAGATTTGACTCCTAGACGCATTCAGTATAGCATGCTCAGTAAATTTATGTCAAGGTCCCCCTTTCTTAGGCTACGAATCTGCATCTTTGCTAACCCTAGGGTACTTGTGTTTTGCATTTTATTCTTGGTCTATCTTTCTTTTCTTGCCTCCAGCTGGCTCGTTGCTCACAACCGTCTTCTTCATACTTTCTTCAACTTGGATATACTTTCCTGATCTATTTTGGAGCTGTAGCATATTTTCTAGTGGCTGCTTGGCCAAAAACATCTTAAAGAACTCATCATTGGTTCTTTGTTGTAACATTATCATAGCTATCTTGTCATCAAGATCTGGGACTTTCAAAACCTCATTTGTGAAACGATTTAAATAGTCCCAAAGAGATTCATTTGCTCCTTGCACAATAATCATGAAGGAAGCTGAGCTTTTTTCATGCACCTTTCCACTAATGAACTTTTTGATAAAAGCTTGACTCAAATCCCTGAGGGATCCAATCGAATTCGGGGGCAAGCGGATAGACCACCTTTGGGTTACGCCTGACAAGGTTTGAGGGAAAACTCGACATTTGATCGCATCCTTCACCAGTAGCAGCAGCAGTGCATTAGAGAAAGTCCGAACATGATTTGCTAGATGCCCCATTCCAACATAGGCCTTTTATAGTTGGCATCTTGAACTTCCTTGTGATATGGGTGTTCGTGATTTCTGTCATGAAAGGCGGGGTTGGATCTGGATCTCCGAGGGGAAGCAACTCAAACGGGTTTCCCAGAGGGACATCCATCGATTTTCTCATGGGGCTTTCCTCTAAGTCGATGACTTGAGTAGCTCCCCTAATTTCTAATTCCTCTAGCTTGGTTAGCCTTGTTAGATGTCTAGCCTGACTTTTTTCCATATTTCTCTTCAGCCTTAGGATTTCTGCTTCATGAGCCTGTATCCTTTCTTCGAAAGTCTAGGATGTCATTTCACTGAACTTCTTAAGATTCGGGATGCCTGCCTCCAGCGGGCTCGAGGCACCTTCCTCCAACGGGCTCTTTATCCCTTCGTCTCTTCCTGTGATGGGCAACCTCATCAGTTAACTCTCCTATTTCCTCAGTTGTATAGGGTCCGGATATATCTCTTTCATTGTTGGTTGATTGCATACCTCTAATATAATTAGGAATGTTACAGGGCTGCGGTGGAGGTGGTAGGGGCGACTTACTTCCTCCGGCCTCAGAATATATTGGCATCCCCTAGGTGGGGTTTATTGGCGCGTGTTGTACTATAGTTGACATCGCGAAATCCGCGGATTGTGTCCCTAATGAAGCATTCAGATTCGAATTTTGAAGATTTGCCCCTAAAGTTGGGTGTGGCTGAGATTCAGATTGGGGAAATTAAAGGATCTGCTGTCCCTTGGGAGTAGGTTGAGGGGGAATCTCAATGACGGATGAGATTGTCTGGATAGTCCCAGCCAGTGTTCCTTCAGGAACGTTGTTTTTGCTCCGTGTGAATATAATGGTTGTTGTTGTCCTCCCCACGGTCGGCGCCAAACGTTATGGGTAAAATATTATGGTGTATTTAATGTTAGGGTTTGTGAACTCAAGACTCTATTTGACTGCTCTCGTGACACAATCTGTCTTCACAAGATGTCTACGTACCTTGTTGTATGTTAATGATCAAATTAAGAAACGTAGTTCTGAGTTATGGGGTGAGTCCCCTTATATAGGCGTGGGATGCCTTTAATTAGATTAGGGTTAGGAGAGTTGGTGGGCAAGTTTTAGATTTAGATTAGACTTCAGAGTCCTAAAATGTTTGGAATTTGCTTCTTTATAGGACTGTGTGGCTTGAGCACTACTCTTTTGAGAGTTTGATTTTGACTTGAACTTGTTTTCTCAATCATAATTTGGGCCGATACATGACCTACGAATTTAATAATAAATTCTTGATATGCGGACCCCTTGAGCCCAATTAATGACATATTAAATGTGAGGCCTTAATAACCGGGTTTTATCTTTGTATCAAATCGGGGCTAATTAATACGGTTATTTATTACGCAACCCGGATTACTTTTATCTCTATCAAGGTATTAAAACAATCAGTTGTACTAGCTTAATTGACGTGTCTATTATTTTTAAAAAGCATATTAAACTAGATTGTTTTTTAAAAAAAATGTAACTACACGAATATATAAATAATACATACAGAAATATGAAAATAAGCAGCTATATATCAAGTGTTAAAGTCTGACATTTTTGTTATTCTAGTTTGGTCCCAGTTTCAAATAATTTATATTTTTATTAATAATTTTTTTACCATTCAGATACTCATATAATAATCATATTTTTTATCACTCAATCGACTCACAAACGTTTAGCATTTTATTTAAAATTAGTGAACAACAAACACTGTACATAATTATTTTATCAATATATCAATTTTGACATTTGCAAAAACAAGTAGTGTAAAGAGACAAATAATCAAATAATTTTGGTTTTGTAATTTTATAATAATAATTTGAGGGGTGTTTAAAAGTACGTGAAGTTGTTTCATCCAGACAGATGAGACTTTCCTTTTAACAAAACAAACATCTGACTTAGGGCTTGTGGTGGAACGACGCCGTAGCTTCATATCCGTGCCGGCAACACCCAGGTATTTCAATAATTTTAATTTAATTTTTGCAATTAATAATAAACATTAAAGCATCTTAAATTTATTTAAACCATCGTTAATTTATTTAATCTTCCACATGATATGTCCTAATTTCTTTTCATTTCTTTTTTGCCCTAGCGATTTCCCCTCTTTCCCCATGACGAAAATTAAAGCTTTCATTTTTATACACAGATTTCCAATTTTGCACATATTTGTGTGTTTGTTTGAGCCTTGATATACATATGTGTGTAATTCACTGGTTTGATTTGCTATTAGCTTTAATCAATATCTTGGTTTTTGTTAATGTTTTGAGGGGAGATATGTTAACTGTTTGTATTATGTTTTTTTCTTATATGTGTTGTGAATGTTTTGACCAAAGACTACTGCTATTTATCAATTTATAGGTAAGACTTTCACAAATTTGGTTCTTGTTCAAATTTTATTTATTTAATTTGTTGCCCTTAATGAATTGGTTACTGGTAAAGGAGCAGTTTTGACGGAATCTTTGCTTATTAATTCCGTAATAGACACTTGATATTATGTCCTGGCCATAGAAAACTTGAAATAGTAGTGAATATTTAGAGCTTTCTGCTTGTTCATCGTTTTCTCATTGCCCTTCCGCGTTCCGTTTTTCAACATTGAGACTATTATCCTAGTGTGATATCTAAGCTTCTGTTCAATGAGTCTACACATTTCATAGCCCTGGTGATATGATTGCGAGAATTAAAAAGTTGAAGCTTTGACTATGCGATATTCATCGAACTGTTCTTGACTTATATTATTAATTATTATTATAATTTTTTTATTATTTTTTTTTATTATTATTATTATCATTCTCAGTTGTCACTCGTGCTATCCAGTTTAGATTATATGAAATGATGGAAATGTATGGAAGCAATCCAGGATGCAGTCCTGGACCAATTGATGATTCTGTACTGCACGATCAAGATAAGCATGTCTCTTCAGCAGTGTGGGAGGGGCAGGTACTTTACTTTGAAACAAGTTTTTTTTCCGATTCACATCGTAATGTATTGTTGTATCATTGTATTATTGTTCAATTTACTTATAGTGTCCAAATATGTATTAATGCAAATTACTTGACTGAAATCACGACAGGAGCGTGGTGCATTAAGATGTCATGAACACACTTCAAAGCTTGATCAGTGGAGACTCACTCCGAAACAGATCGAGTTAATTACTAATGCTGGTTTTGGCTACTTGAGATTGATACCAGCAATAAGTTTGGACAATCCTCTCATATCTGCTTTAGTTGAGAGATGGAGAAGGGAAACAAACACTTTCCATTTTACTGTTGGAGAAATGACTGTGACTCTAGAAGATATTGGATTATTACTTGGGTTACCGATTGACGGAGATCCTGTTATAGGTGTAACTTATACAAGCTGTGAAGCAGTATGTATAAAGTATTTAGGTAGGGCACCAGACTCTAGCTCCACAAGTGGCGGAATGGTGAAGCTTAGTTGGTTGAAAGAGACCTTTTTCCGGTGTCCCTTGGATGCGCACATTGAAGATATTGAGCGACATACACGTGCCTACCTTCTTTACCTTGTTGGTAGTACAATTTTTTCTACTACAACTGGTAATAAAGTTCCTGTTATGTACCTTCCACTATTTGAAAATTTTAAATTAGCTG
This sequence comes from Apium graveolens, assembly GCF_009905375.1. Lineage (NCBI taxonomy): Eukaryota > Viridiplantae > Streptophyta > Magnoliopsida > Apiales > Apiaceae > Apium > Apium graveolens. The sequence goes on along the minus strand of NC_133657.1, from coordinate 25,567,757 downwards.
GGAATTATGCATGGGGTGCAGCAGCATTGTCATTCTTGTATAGAGCCCTGGGTAATGCATCTTTAAAGTCTCAGAGCACCATTAGTGGCTGTTTAACCATGCTACAGGTCATTTTCACTGCTATATCAATTTTTTTTTCTTCCAGTATTCTGTTGGAGAGTCCAATTTAATTTAGAAGAAATGTGGTATGTTTTTACTAGAAAAATACAAAAAGAAATTGCACTGTGTTTATTATATTTATTTTGTAGTGCTGGAGCTACTACCGTCTAAGTGTTGGCCGTCCAAAGCTTAAGCAAGAACCAAAGCATGATTGCTTTCCATTTGTACTTAGGTGGAAAGGAAAACAATGTGGTACCACCAACCGTGATGTGGCCTTCTACCGTAAGGCTTTAGATTCTCTAAAGCCATCTGATGTAAGTTGCATTCTATGAAGTGCTGTGATTCCAGAACATCCTTTTGAAACACAAATAATTGAACTGTATTAGTTTATAATATACAGGTCGAATGGTGCCCGTACTCGAATATAAGTCTTGTAGCTATACCGCAAAGCATAAGAAACAATCTGATTCTTGGGAGATCAAATACAATGTTAATTTGCTTTGACAAGGCAGAAAGGCACCTCCCAGATCGCTGCTTGAGGCAATTTGGCATGCAACAACCAATACCACAAGATGTACAGAGGTGGGAGAGGAAGAGCCGCGGAGTGGATGGGGGCGTGGACTTGGCCGGAAAAATGGAGTCAGAACTAACAGAATGGATAGATCGCCATCTCCGAGTTGTGGACATTGATGAAGACGTGGATGAGAATGACTATATGCCTTGGTATTCAAATATCACTAGGAAATTAGTTGGGAGGCCTGTACCAATATCATCTGAATTTCAAAGAATGGTATACCCTCTTTTCTTTTAGTTAATTACAGTTAAGCCTGTGAAATATTTATTTCCACACTGGTTGTTATTTACTGTGTTAGGCTGTTCGCTAATTATCAAAGAAGAAACTTACAGTGTGTTTAATTTTTAATTGTCATTCTGATTAACTGCTAATGTAGAACGTTGCATTGAGGGACATTGCACACGTGGTAGATATGCTTTCAACACAGGGGATGGATGATCAACAAATAAATGCAGTGGCAAGGATAAGGTATCTTGCTCATGAATGCCTGAGGGATCATGGGGGAAATCTGATTGTAGAAGTTGCCAACTCACGAGATGATATTGTTAAAAGGATTAGAGGAAAGGAGAGGGTAAGAAGGAAAAATGTGGGAAAACGGAAGCGGAAAGAACACACAGAGCACTCCCGTGTAGATACTGAGGATGTCCGGTCAGATATGTGTATAGTGCAGATGGAGGTGGATCAATCACCATTGTATCATTTGAATAGTGAGTTGGATCATTCACAGCTATGTCTACCTGCTAGTGAGGGTGACGATGCAGAACTGTGTTATTTGCCTACGAAGGTTGTGGAAACACAAGGTTGTCTTGCGAATCAAGTTAATGACTCACGCTTCACTCATGGGAGCCGGTACCCTAATATGATCAGTGTCAATACTTCAGTGCTATCAAATGCAGATATCGATATTGTTTCGCAGCCCTCCCTAGAATCTAGTAAGGAAGTTGAACAACACAATGACTTTAGTGTTGTTGTATAGAGAACCAAAGACACTATCATTCGAGTTGTTCACTTCTTTTTTGCTTCTAAATATAGCAGGTTAGTGCTCTCAAGTCATATATAGATTAGATGATCTCCATTTGCAGCTGGTCATTGAGTTGCTTTAATTATTACCGAAAATTGTCAGAAAGACTTGAAAAATTGGAACTACCTTCTTACTGGCCTTTAATCTATCTCCCTTGATAGGAAAAATGTTATTGGTGTGCTAAGGTCAGCAAAGTTGTTTTGTTGTATATGCAGTTTACTTGATTCAAATAGTTGTAGCTTTTATGTTGAGTGGACAAGGATACTTTTAGTTTTTATTTGTCCCTGCCTTCTTTTGATCTTCTCCTGCGTTGCTAAGTTTACATATATAAAAATAATTAATTTGTTGCTTTATACTTTCTACAAAATTTGTAGTTCATTATTAAATGATAGGATTTAAGATGCGACTTAGGTTCTTTTTATTGGCCTTTAATTAATTACTCCATGTCCATTTTAATTTCTTAGGAGTCAAAATGATCAATTTTTTACTCAACTTTGTAAATTATCTACTAATTCTTTTTTAAATCTAAAAGTTACATTTTTTATACTAATTGATTGTTCTTTTCAATAATATATGTTTGTTATGTATTAATAGAAGACTCTTAGCCTTTTGGTTATCTTAATTACTAGCAACTTTTGGCTCTATATTTTTTTTGTAACATCCATTCTATTAGCCTATATAAGGCTTACTTGTACTTTGTTTATTATATAGAATAACAAAATGATCGCTTTCATCATTATCTAGTTCTCTCTCAATCTCTCTTATATATATTATATATAACACGTTATCAGCACGATATGTTTATAAAATAAGGAGATCAGTTTTACTTAATTGTTTAAAGAAGATCATCAAGGTGTAAATAGGTGTTGGAAATCCAAGAAGAAGGATTCTACAAAAATTTTATTATTTCAGTTTGTCCGTGAGGTAAGTACACTATTTTTTTTAGTTTACTTCGTTTCACTTGCAATAAGATGATCTTTATATGTTTATTATGTGTCTGATTCTCGTATATTTTGTATCTGATTCATTATCCATCGGAATTTATTGAGCTTATTCTCGTTGTAAAGGAATTTATTGAGTTTCTTTGTGTTTTTCCAAAATCTACTTATAAGTATGTCAAAATTTGCATTTTGTGTAATCTGATTGTATGATTCAAGGTAATATGCAGTAACTTCTAAAATAATTCATAATAAGTGAAATACTTGTTCAAATATTATGAGCCATACCATTCTGAAAAGATCCCGGAATTTTATACATTTTTCGTGTTTTATACTTTTTCAGATAAAATCATCTTCACAGAGTAAATTGGTATTCTTTGAAACTGATCAGATTTGACTTTATCATAATTAGCCATTTTGTACGATATTTGATTTGAGATATTGGATCAATATGTTTCATCTTTGTTTGCTTTAATAGTTCCCACCTTCCTTGCTTTAATATTGAGGTAAATTATAAAGGTGAAAATGGGTGCAACGTGTTAAGACGCTACATATACAATAGATTGCATTCAATGTACCATTAGATTGAATTTAATGCACCATCATCATTTTATATTATCATGCGTTTTTAAATAATAATGCATATGTGTTTTTTTGCATATTTTAAATATTGACCGAATGTGCTTATTATAAAAGTGTTAACGAAGCATGCACATGAAAGGGAACCAACTTGAGATACAGCAGAAATTCATGGGCATGAATATAAATTCAAGGCCATGAATTTTTTAAGATTTTATATTATGTTTATTATACACGTGAAATATGAAATTTTGGTGAACTTCTATATTAAGATATATCATTATCTTGATATTAATGTGTATTACCCTCTCTTTTTAGTAATCAAAATATCGAATCTTACAAAACTTGAATTCAACGCACTTCATGTCACCGAAAAAAATTATTTGACATGGATTCTTGATGCTGAAATCCATCTTAGTGCAATGAGCTTCGGTGACACTATAAAAGAGGGAAATAAAACCTCCGAACAAGATAAGGCAAAAGCCATGATATTTCTTCCCCACCACCTTGATGAAGGATTGAAAACTGAATATTTGACTGTTAAAGATCCATCAACACTTTGGAAGGATTTCAAAGAAAGATGTGACCACCAAAAAACGATGATACTTCTCAAAGCTCGCTATGATTGGCTACACTTCCGATTGCAAGATTATAAAAGTGTGAGCGAGTATAACTCTGCCATATCTAAGATTACATCTCAATTGAAATTATGTGGCGAGAATATCACCGATAAGGATATGTTGGAAAAAACATATTCCACTTTCCATGCAAATAATATGCTCTTGCAGCAACAATATCGCGAACGTGGATTCATAAAATATTATGAGCTGATTTCTGTTTTGCTTCTTGCTGACCAAAACAATGAACTTTTGCTGAAAAACCATCAAGCACGTCCAACTGGCTCAACACCATTTCCTGAAGTGAATACGGTGACTAATAATGAATATAGAGATAATAAAACAGTTGGACGTGGGCGTGGACGTGGACGTGGGCGTGAACATGCCCGTGGTCATGATTTTGTGCATGGTAGAGGCCGTAATCAACAAAATCCCCCTAACTTTAAAAGAAAGTCTTACTACCAGAAACGGACAATAAATGAGGAAAAATCTGAGAGTAGTACGATGGCTAAAAGGGGTGAAAGTACTTGTAGTCGATGTGGAATGAAAGGTCACTGGAGAAGTACATGTCGTACCTCCAAGCACTTTGCCAACCTATATCAAGCATCTTTAAAGAATGTTGAAACTAATTTCACCGAACAGAATGATCCTTTGAGGATTGCTCATCTTGAAGCACATCTTGGAAGTGATGATCGAGTTGATCCTTCGGCCCTTACTCACATGGAAGTTGGTGATTTCTTTGAAGATGTTGATGTGAATATGCCTAAATTTGGTGGTGATGAGCCTAAGAATAACTAAACAAGGCCTTACATTGACTTTTGAACTATGATAATCATCCTTATCAGTTGCTTATATAATTTTCTTTTCGATAATGAAGTACTTGAGATGTTCTACCTCTACTTCAAATTTTATTTTTTCGTGAAGAAATATGGCCAGCAGCCTCTCATCATGTGTTATAAAAAATGAGGAATCTTTTTGTTTGGCGAATAGTACAACAACACATACAATTTTGAAAAATAAAGCATATTTTTTGCATCTAACATTAGCCAAAGCTAATGTAAATACAATATCGGGTGCATCGGATATAATTGAAGGCTCCGGAAGAGCAAGTATAGTGTTACCCAATGATACATGTTTATTGATTAAAAATGTAATGTTTTCCACCCGATCGAAAAGAAATCTTTTGAGTTTTAAAGATATACGCCACAATGGCTATCTTATTGAGACGACAAATGAATGTGATAATGAATATTTATGTATCACGACTATAGTCTCCGGGAGGAAACATGTGATAGAAAAACTCTCATCATATAATTCTGGATTATATTATACTTTCATAAATCCAGTTGAATCACACATGACTATTAATACAAGATTTGTTGACCCGACAAATTTTACTATATGACATGATCGTTTAGGCCATCCGGGTTCAACAATGATGCGAAGAATTATTGAAAATTCAAATGGACATCCACTCAAAAACAAAATTATTCCATTGTCCAAAGATTTTTCATGTGTTGCTTGTATTCAAGGAAAAATTGATAACAAAACCATCTCTTGTGAAAGTTGCCATTGAATGCCCAAATTTTTTTTTGGAGCGAATTCAAGGAGATATATGTGGACCAATTACCCCATCTAGTGGGCCATTTCAGTACTTTGTGGTACTCATTGATGCATCAACAAGATGGTCACACGTTAGTTTATTGTCCACTCATAATGTGGCTTTTGCACGACTCCTTGCTCAAATAATTCGATTACGAGCACAATTTCTAGATTATAATATAAAGAAAATAAGATTGGACAAAGCAGGAGAATTTACATCCCAATCTTTTAAAGATTATTGTATGTCTATTGGGATTGAACTGGAGCATTCTGTTGCCCACACACACACTCAAAATGGTCTTGCTGAGTTTTTCATTAAAAGGCTACAACTAATTGCCTAATTGCGAGACTATTACTTATGAGAACAAATTTACCAACTACTTCCTGGGGACATGCAATATTACATGCGGCTTCTTTAGTCCGGTTAAGACCGACTCCTTATCATAAATATTCCCCAATGCAACTGGTAAATGGTCAAGAACCAAATATCTCTCACTTAAAATTTTTTGGGTGTGCAGTTTATGTTCCAATATCCCCTCTCCAACGAACAAAAATGGGACCCCAAATAAGATTAGGGGTATATATTGGATTTGATTCTCCCTCGATTATAAAATATTTGGAGCCCAAAACTGGAGATTCGTTCACGGCAAGATTCGTCGATTATCAATTGATGATACATTTTTTCCTGCATCAGGGGGAGATAAGACAAAATTTGAAAAAAGGAAAGTAAGAAATTTTGTGGAATGCAGTATCCCCGTCTCATTATGATCCTCGAACAAATCAATGTGAACTTGAAGTTCAAAATATTATCCACCTATAAGAAGTCGCAAAAAAATTCCTGACGCATTTACTAATGTCAAGAATGTGACAAAGTCACATATACCAGCTGTTAATGTTCCTTGTAAAATTATACTTCTTGAAGAAGATAATAAAATCATGCTAGCAACTAAGCCTAAAGCACGCCAGAAGCGTGGTAGACCTATTGGATCCAAGGATAAAACTTTAAGAAATACAAGGAAACTTGATAAGAAAGTTGGAACAATCAAATGACATCATAAATTTGATCACTGAAGAGACGTCTTCCAAGGATGATCAAACACCTGAAATTGTTAATAATGAAGAGATCTCGATAAATTATGTCATTTCAGGAAAGAGGTGGAACAGAAAAGAAATTGTCATGGATGATATATTTGCATATGCAGCTGCACTTGACAATTCTAAGAAAATCGAGGATCATGTGCCTAGATCGATCTATGAATGTAAAAGAATAAATGATTGGCCAAAGTGGAAATAAGCTATTGATGCAGAATTGAAATCACTTGAAAAATGCCAAGTTTTTGGACCTATTGTCCAAACACCTGCAGGTGTAAAACCCATTAGATATAGATGTGTATTTGTACGTAAAAGAAATGAGAAAAATGAAATTATGAGATACAAGGCACGCCTTGTTGCTCAAGGCTTCTCACAAAGACCGGGAATCGATTACGAAGAAACTTATTCCACGGTAATGGATGCAACAACATTCAGATTTTTGATAAATTTATCAATTCCAGAAGGGCTCCGATTGAATTTAATGGATGTTGTGACTGCCTACTTGTATGTGTCACTCGATAGTGACATTTACATGAAGATCCCTGATGGATTAAAAATGCCTGAAGCATGTAGTTCGAGACCCCAAGAGATTTACTCAATTAAATTACAAAGATCATTATACGGATTGAAACAATTGGATCATATATGGTACAATCGTCTCAGTGAATATCTTTTGAAAGATAGATATACTAATAATGTAATATGTCCATGTGTTTTTATTAAAAGGACAAAATTGGGGTTTACTATCATTGTAGTATATGTTGATGATTTAAACATCATTGGAACTCCAGATGAACTCCATGAGACGATTGGATATTTGAAAAGAGAGTTTGAAATGAGGGATTTGGGGAAAACAAAACTTTTCCTTGGTTTTCAAGTTGAACATTTATCTAAGGAATCTTTGTCCACCAGTCTTTATATATTGAAAAGATTCTTAAACGGTTTATTATGGATAAGGTATATCCTGTGTGTACACCCATGATTGTATGATCATTAGAAAAGAATAAGGATCCATTCCTCCCAAGAAAAAAGGGAGAAGAAATTCCTGGTCCTGAAGTACTGTATCTAAGTAAACTAAAACATGTTTTATTATACATGTTTCGACATAATTTGTTAGTCCCTTAACAATATAGCAAGAATTACAGAAGGGGGGTTGAATGAAATTCTTGAACCTTTTTCTTGAAATAAAAATGTTCAACTCGATTATAGATATATTTGTTTTGATTAGCACAATGCGGAATGTGAACTTAATTGATTCAAAACATAAGTAATTAAAAATATGAGTCTTTAAAAACTTTCTGGTGGATTTAAACAATTCCACCAGAGATATATATAATATATCGAGAGGACTTTGTGTGCAGAAATGCTCACAGCTGCTTACAAATGGAACTACTGAGAATACAGGAAATGCTAAGGATTCTGCTTACAAAGATTTCTCTGTTTTTGTGTTTTTCAGCTATCTCAGTTGTTTTTCTATTTGCTACTCTCTTGGTTTATATAATACCAAGATTACAAAGTCAAAAAGACTGAACAAATATAAAATCTAACAGTCTTAATCTTTGCTGCTTTTCGTCCTCTATTACCCAGTTAATGGGCTTCCACAGTGTGTTTGTATACATCTCGATGGCTGTGTGTCAGCTTTCACTGTTCAACTGCTGTTTGAATTCTTCATATGATCATCCGTCGACTTTCAGAACATCCGTTGATGATTTAATTGATCATCCGTCGACTGCTATATTAAACATCCGTTGATAGTCATTTGATCATCCGTCGATGACTTTGTTAATCATCCGTCGGTAGCTATTTTGGCACTTGGCTCTATATCACTTATGTAGAATTACAAGACATCATTTATGTACAATTATTCAACCTATTCTGCATATCTAGTTAAAATCAATATGACTTATATGCTACTACAGATTCTATACAAAGGTGCATACATAACTGTTCTACAAACTTATTATTACATAAGCTACTCACTCGATGGATAATAAGTTAATCATCTGTCGAGACTATAATGAGTTATCCGTCGGGACTATAATTCTTATCCGTCAAGTGCTACATAATTTCACTAAGTAAAATCTACTTAAATGTTTTGTTTATGAAATCATCAAGTACACAACATATGCACAATAATCTCCCCCAATTTATGTCTACTGGAATTGTAGCCATAAATTAAGAGATACTTGATGATAACAAAACATCCTGAACATATATCTTTAAAGATAAGTAGATAAAACTGAAAGTGCTTCAATTAATTAAAATGAAAAAGGTTTGGCTCACAGTCAATTCAAGATGCTCCTCTAGCCTGAGCAGATTTTTCTAGTTCCTTGAAGGTCTGGATCTTCTTCCAAGCTTTTTGTTATTTTCTTCAATTTAATTCTGGAGCTGCCTGTGGAATTCTAGTTCATCAGATTTTGAGAGATCTAGCTTTTCTTGCATTTCCAAGAGAGTCTCATTGCTAGAGATACTCAATTGGTCTTCTAATCTGAAGAATCTTCTTACACCCTTGTCATCCATGAATTCCATCAGCCAGTAGGGCCTTAGATGCACTCTTCTCCCTGTGTATGGGATGATTAGAGTCTTTGGGAGTGCATCTTTAGCTTTAACACTCCTCAGCTCTTCAATCTTCTTCAATACTAGTCTTCTTGCAGTTACATTGAACCCAAAGTTTTTCTTGAAGGATGAATAGACTTTAATCAGCACAACTTGGCTTTCTTGAAGAATCCTGTGAAGTGGCCATTGAATCTCCCTTCCTCCTTTGTACTTGAACACCAACCTTTCAGGTAGGTTTCTGTATGCATCAATTGCCCTTACTTCATCCAGTTCATCCAGATAAAGATTTAGATCTGAAAATTCTTTGATGTCACACAAGTACAAGTAGTCTCCCCTATTGACCTTGGGTTGAGCTTTAACTACTGACTTGGATTTGAGAGGTGACAGCTTCACTTTCTTGACTGCCCTTGACTTTGTCCTTTTTGGCTTGCTAAGGATTGGTAAGTTGAAGTCAGGAATTGATATTTTATCCCACTCTATTGGCTCATCCTTTGGCACAATAGGTTCACTATGTATGTTCCTGTATGGATCCACCACCCTTATGTCTTCAAATACCATAGAGGGATTTGATGCTTGAGCTGTAGCTGGAGTGGATTCCTTAGGAAATTGATCTTCCAATTCCTTGTCAACAACATCCAGTTTCCTTTTTGTTCTTCTAGCCAATTCTTTCTTCCTTGGGGATTTCTTCTGTTCTTCAATTTTCTTCTTTGATTCAGCAGCTTCAGATGGTTGAGAGGGAATTTGTTGAGAAGAGTTTACAACCTGTAGCTTGGCCAAGATATCAATATGTTCTTTCTTTTGTTTAGACTTCTTTGCATCTAGAGCAGCTTGCCTCTTTTCCTGCTTTAATCTGGCTTTTTCTTCTTTCTTTGCTTGAGCAAATTGTGGATGTCCAGCTACCACACAAATTTCCTTTCCAATTCTGAATATCTTAGCAATTTTCCTTTTTGAAGCTGAATCAGCTGGATCTTTATAGAAGACAATAGATCTTGACAGAAGCTTCTTTTCATCAGGCTTGGGTGTCTCATACACAGTGTCCATAGGGTTCTTCCAAGATGATTTTGGATAATTTGCCCTTGGTTTAAGAATTTTTCAGCCTTTGTAGACTTGATGCAGGAAGATTGTCCTTTTTCCAGATAGTTCATGCTCATCTCATTCACACTGATTGGATTAACATGAGAGTGATGGATGGATGACTGAAATGGCTCCTTGACTAGTTCAAACTTTTTCTGTATCTCCCCATAAATCTTATTCCAGTTGATCAAACTCAACTTTCCTTTTTCAACAACTTTCAAATTTGCTGCTGCTGCTTTAATTAGATCTATACCATCTGCAACTATTGGCTTGGAGACTGTAATTGAAGGTACAATTACTTTGCTGATTTGTACTTGAAGTTTCTCCCCCTCAGTTGGTCCTTTCCCCCCCTTACTTGATTCTCTCTCCCCCTTTTTGTTATCATCAAGTTGAGGAGTTAGGCCTTGTGCTTTAGCCAGTTGTATGAGAAGATTTGTCTGAGTCTGTTGATTTTGAAGAAGGATAGCCACTAAATTCTCAATAACTTGAACTCTATTTTCCAGCTTGGCTAGCTTCTTTTCAGAGTCTGATTCTCTCCTCAATCTCAGTAGTAGATCTTGCATGGTACCATATGACATTACTGAATCCAGCTTCTCAGAATTGTATGTCTTCAAGTCAGCTATATCTCTTTTTAGTTCATCCACACTCATATTCTGTCTTAAGTGCTGGATCTTCATGAGATGTAGAGAGTCTAGGTGAGCTTGAAGAATAACCTTGGTACCAACATCTGAAGTTTCCTGAAGGGCCTTTTGAATAGCCATCACTTGCTTGACCAAAGACACATCAAATTATCCTGGTGTAAATTCCTTTGTCCATGCCCATCCAGGTAAATTTAAAACAGAACTTGGGCCTTCATCTCCCCCTAAGTTCATGATTCCATCCAAAGAAACAGAGTCATCATCATTAGAATTTACTCCAAATTCTTCAGATGGCTCACCAGCTTGAGAAGGCATCCTATTGACAGCAGCTTTATCTCTTTGAAGAGATTCTGAGGTGTGTACTAGATTAAAGGTCTGTTCTGCCTCCACATTGCCCTGAGCAGCCAATAATTGATAGGCTGACACAGGATGAGTAAAAGTGTCAGCATCCAAGGAAATGTTATCAATTTCAGCTTTGTAATATTGCTGAAATTGTCTTCCCTTTTCAGCATCATCCACAATCATTGACTCACTAGCAATGGCTGGATCTACCCTTATTTCTCCTGTACCTGCCTTTCTCTCATAATCTCTCTTTTGTTGCATCAGGGTCTCACCCTGGCTCCCCACCTTCACACCCTCACCTTCACCTACTATGGTGGGACTCCTCTCACTCACTTTTGCCAATCCTGAATAAATGGATTGCTGAGATTCACTCTTTTCCTCTCCTTTTGCCTGGGAGCAACCCAGCCTCTCACTCAATGCACTCTCCACTCTCAGTCCTAAGAGTGACTGTATTACCACTAAGTCTTCTGCACTAGAAATAATTGAAGTTTGAAGTTGTGCAGAGACACTCGACGGATAAGTGATATCCATCGGGTGAGTGGTAAAGCTATCCGACGGATAACTGCTGTTAAGCTTATCCGTCGGGATACAATCACTACTCGACGGATGAGCAATATCCATCGAGAGAGTAGAAATGAATGAGGTGGGAAGAGAAACTATTGTTGACTCTGTGTTGATTGAAGTTATTTGAGGCACAGATGTCACAATAGTATCTGAAAGAATTGGCAAGTGAGCCAACAAATCATCTAAAAGATGATGCTCACTTGCACTAGATTTTGGCTTCCCCAACAGAGTTAAAGAAGGGGAATCAGGAATTGAAGTGTTTATCATATCCACTTCCAGAAAGTTTGTTGGTGAGTATGGTGTTTCAGAGGCTTCTATTATAAGAGATTTTGGCTGTGACTCCACATTTATTGGAGCCACATCAATCTGAATTTGAGAAAGTGCAGGGACTATGTCTTTAGCACCAGTTTGCACTGTGTGTGTGCCCTGTGCATCCCCAGTTGTTTTGGATTTCTTCTTTCTTGTGTAAGTTTGGGGTGAGCTTGTGTCCCTAACCCTTTTGGCCTGTGCTCTTGGCTGAGAGTTTTGTTCAATAGCCACATCCTTTTGGGAGGATACTGCTAGAAGTGAGCTTTTGTCCTTTTTAAGCACTGCAGTTTGTTGGGAAACTGCAGTGTGGCTAGGCTGGGATTCACTCAACTCTCCAACCTTATCCTTGGGGTTTCTTTGATGTTCACCCCTTCCCTCACCTAACCGACCCTCCTTCACACTCCCCTCTTTGGCTTTGGTAGATTTTTCAACTGGTACCTTTTGAGAGATACCAGAGGGGGTTTTCTTTGACTTGGATTTAGAAATTATAGTTGATTTGGAAGCTTTGGTAGGCAACTGTTTGGTCATTGTCACAGTTGCTATAGCTACTCCTGAACTCAAAGAAATTGAGGAGATTGGAATAGTTGAGGGTATGGATGAACTTACCTCACTTACCTGAGGTGTCTGCATTACAGGAAAGTAGAACATTGGCACATCCCTATGATGGTTGGCTCTGTTCAAATCTGCAATGATTCTTCTCTCTTGAACCCAACAAGCTAATTTGTTGTTTGGGTTCTCAAGTACAATCTCTTGACAAAGATGGTTAGCCAATATCATGAAAAATCTAGCATAATATACATTCTTTCCCCTTTTGGCTAACTCACCTAGTTTAAAACCTAACTCATACAAGACAAGGTCACTGAAATTGTAAAATTTATCTGTAACTAGCATGTATAGCATGTTAAGCATGGAAATGTTCACAGAATCAAAATTACTGACTTTTCCAGAGAAAACTTTAGTCACAACATCACACATGAAACTCCATTCCTTCCTAAGACCTAATCTTCTAATCTCACTTAGCTTAGTAGTAGGAAGTGCATAATGCATGGAATTAAGCATATTGATAATATCAGTGTCAGTGTGTGGTGAAGTTACATTATCATCAGGAATTTTGAAACATGCTTTTATCACATCACTATTGATACAGAACTCATTACCTTTGATAGTTAGAGTGATGGTTTTGTCAGTAGAGTTGTAGATTGCAGCGGTCCACATCTCTTCAACAACTTCACAGTAAATTGTGGGTGATTCAAGCATGGCATAACTTAACTTGCAGTTCTTCACGAAGTCCATCATCTTGTGATAGTCTTCTAATTGCTGAATACCCTTATTGACCAAAGCAGTGAAGTTGTTCTTCTCATAAATGAACCCAGTCTGAGACATGATCTTTACTACAGGGGCCATTGTTAGAGAATGAAAGTTTGAAGAGAAAGAGGATATTTACTTGAGAGAGAATAAAATAAAAGCAGTTGAATTTGAGAATGATAAAAGAAAATAATTGGAATGAAATAAGCTTTTATACTATCTCAAAAACAACGGATGAAGATAATAAAGAAAAGTAAATTACCCAATAGAAATTGCCTAAAATAGCCGTTTAAAAATAAACTGTAAAAATTCCACCCATTATCCGTCGTGTAATACTTACAAACTGTAAGTATACTCGATGGATAATGTTCAGGGAATTAACGGTTAAGATTTAGACAATTCGACGGATGAGGATAAACTGTTATCCGTCGAGTTTTAAAAGATTCCAGAAAAGTAATTGATTTTTATTTGCACATAGTATATCGACGGATGACTCAACTCGATGGATAATGGTCATCCGTCGAGATGCAAATTTTGATTTAGCCAAAATTTCATCCATGACTAAAAATCAGTTAAATTTCTGGCTACATTTCAACTTGTAAAATAACTCAGATAAATTCAAGAGTAAATAAGCATACCTAACTCACTTACCAACCTTGAAAAGGTGGATTCATCTAGTGGCTTGGTAAAGATATCTACAAGTTTCTTCTCACTTGGAACAAAATGTAACTCTACAGTACCATTCATTACATGTTCCCTTATGAAATGGTACTTGATGTCTATGTGCTTTGTCCTTGAATGTTGAACTGGATTTTCAGTGATGGCAATTGCAGTTGTGTTATCACAGAAAATAGGAATCCTTTCAACTTGCAAACCATAGTCTAGCAATTGATTTTTCATCCATAAAATCTGTGCACAGCAACTGCCAGCAGTAATATATTCAGCTTCAGCTGTAGAAGTAGAAACTGAATTTTGCTTTTTACTGAACCAGGACACAAGCATGTCTCCTAAAAATTGACAGGTTCCTGTTGTGCTCTTTCTATCAATTCTGCAACCTGCATAATCTGCATCTGAATAACCAGTTAGATCAAAACCAGAATCTCTAGGGTACCAAATGCCAAGTTTTGGTGTTCCCTTGAGATATCTGAAAATTCTCTTAATAGCTATCAAGTGAGATTCTCTAGGATCAGGTTGAAATCTAGCACATAAACATGTAGCAAACATTATATCTGGCCTACTAGCTATTAAGTACAGAAGTGAGCCAACCATGCCTCTATAGCTTAAAATATCCACAGACTTTTCAGTAGTGTTTAATTCAAGCTTAGTTGCAGTGGCCATGAGAGTTTTTGCAGATGTGCAATCCATTAGATCAAACTTCTTTAAAAGATCAAAAATATATTTAGTTTGACCAATGAATATTCCATCACTAACTTGTTTAACTTATAAACCAAGAAAGTAAGTTAGTTCTCCCATCATACTCATTTCATACTTACTCTGCATCAGTTTGGCAAACTTTTTACATAGTTTCTCATCTATGGAGCCAAAAATAATATCATCTACATAAATTTGAACAAGTATGATAGAGCCATTAACATTTTTGAAAAATAAAGTTTTATCTACAGTACCTCTTGTAAAGTGATTTTCCAAAAGGAACTTTGATAAAGTGTCATACCAGGCTCTAGGTGCTTGCTTCAGTCCATAAAGTGCTTTCAGTAGATAATAGACATACTCTGGAAAATTTGGATCTTCAAAGCCAGGAGGTTGACTAACATACCCTTCTTCCTCCAAATCTCCATTCAGAAAGGCACTTTTGACATCCATTTGATAGACCTTAAAATTGGCATGGGCTGCATAGGCTAAGAAGATTCTGATGGCTTCAAGTCTTGCAACAGGAGCAAAAGTTTCATCAAAATCTATTCCTTCTTGCTGGCAATAGCCTTTAGCAACCAATATGGCTTTGTTCCTTACTACTATGCCATTTTCATCCATCTTGTTTCTGAATACCCATTTGGTGTCTATTGGATTCTTTCCTTTAGGCTTGGGTACCAGCTTCCAAATTTTATTCCTTTCAAATTGGTTTAGCTCCTCCTGCATAGCTAAAATCCAATCAGGATCTAACAACGCTTCTTCTACCTTCTTTGGTTCTTCCTTTGACAGAAAGCTGTTGTATAGACATTCTTCCTGAGTTGCTCTTCTTGTTTGAACTCTAGAAGAAACATCACCAATAATCAGTTCAAAGGGGTGATCTTTTGTCCATTTCCTTGGTTGAGGTAGATTAGCTCTAGATGAAGAGACCTCAATGTTGTCTTGATGTGTGATTGAGTTTTGATTGCTAGAAACTCCCCCGAGTTTGTGGATCTTTGATTTGAGAAAGTGGTACTTTCTATGGGTGATCTGCCTTGACTTCCTGCTCCTTTTGATAACCCGACGGATGGTGAATTCTGAGTACCGACGGATGAGGCAGGTTGTCTACCGACGGATAACACAGATTGCCTTCCGACGGATGAAGCATTATGTAACTCGACGGATGTTGAGTTTTGTGCTTCATTAGTGGTAGATTTGTCTGCATTATCCTTAGACACTGTTTCTTGATCACTCTCATCATCAGTTTCATCACTGACCATCTCAACATTGTCGAATTTGAGGCTCTCATGATAATCTCCATCTTTCAGTCCTTCAATCTTTCTATCATCAAACACAATATGTATAGATTCCATAACAATGTTGGTTCTTAGATTGTAGACTCTATATGCTTTACCAACAACATATCCAACAAAAATTACTTCATCTGCTTTAGCATCAAACTTCCCATTTCGATCAGTTTGATTTCTCAGAATATAGAATTTACAGCCAAAGACATGAAGAAAATTTAGAGTTGGCTTCTTGTTCTTGAACAATTGATAAGGAGTCATGCATCTTTCTTGATTAATCAGAGAGATGTTCTGAGTGTATCATGCAGTGTTTACAGCTTCAGCCCAGAAATATGTTGGTAATTTTGATTCTTCAAGCATTGTCCTTGCAGCTTCAATAAGTGATCTGTTCTTCTTTTCTACTATTCCATTCTGTTGTGGAGTCCTTGCTGCTGAAAACTCATGCAAGATCCCATTTTCCTCACAAAATGCTCTCATGACATAGTTCTTGAACTCAGTTCCATTGTCACTCCTGATTCTTCTAACTTTGAAATCAGGATGATTGTTAACTTGCCTTATGTGATTGATGATGATTTCACTAGCCTCATCTTTAGGCTTTAGGAAATATGTCCAAGAGAACTTTGAGAAATCATCTACAATTACTAGGCAAAATCTTTTCTTTGAAATTGACAATACATTGACTGGTCCAAACAAATCCATGTGAAGCACTTGCAGAGGCTCTTCAATTGCTGAATCAAGTTTTTTCCTGAATGATGCTTTGATCTGCTTCCCTTTTTGGCAGGCATCACACAGTCCATCCTTTGTAAACTCCACTAGAGGAATGCCTCTTACTAGTTCTTTCTTTACTAGCTCATTCATGGTCTTGAAGTTTAAATGGGATATCTTCTTGTGCCATAGCCAACTATCATCTTCACTTGCTTTACTGAGAAGACAAGTTACAGATTCTGCTTTAGTTGAGTTGAAGTCAGCTAGGTACACATTTCCTCTTCTCACACCAGTGAGAACCACTTTGTTGTTTTGATTGTTAGTCACAACACAAGCTTCTTTGTTAAAGGTTACTGAGTTGCCTTTGTCACAAAGCTGGCTGATACTCAACAGATTGTGTTTGAGACCATCCACTAAGGCAACCTCTTCAATGATGACATTGTCCTTTGAAATCAAGCCATATCCCACAGTATAACCTTTGCTGTCATCTCCAAAAGTAATACTTGGGCCAGCTCTTTCCTTAAACTCTGTGAGCAGGGTAGAATCACCAGTCATGTGTCTTGAACAGCCACTATCCAAGTACCAAATATTCTTTTGGTTTCCCTGCAGACATCAAAATCAAATCAAGTTGATTTTGGTACCCAAGTTTCCTTGGGTCCTGCCTTATTAGCTTTCTTCTTCTGTTTCTTAGGTCTTAACTCATTTGACTTAGGAATTTCATATTCTTCCTTAGTCATTTGGGTTGGGTCTTTGAAACCATTTAATGCAACAATATTATCAAGCATATTATGGCTAACAGGAAATGATATGCTTGGTGCAAACATGTTATTCCAGTAAGGCATGCTAAATGGCATTTGAGGCATATTGTATGCAGCATAATATGGATTAGGTGCAAATGGAATATTAGCAAACTATGCATTTATGTTCTGTGTAGGCATAGCATTAACAGGCATGGGAGGCATGGCATTCATGTTAGGAAATTGAGGCTGAACAGACATGGGAGTAGGCATGGCAGATTTGTAATTAACAGACAAATGATTTACACTACCACACTTGACACAGATTTTTCTAGGGGCATATTTATCAGGTGTGTAGTTATTGTGTTTGTTAATCCCTACTTTACCATTCATATTGTTTTTCTTTTTAGTATCTGTTTTTACCTCTATTTTCTCAAGTCTGTCACTTAACTGTTTGACAGTCATGTGACCAACATTTGCCGTTTTCCCTTTCTTAGCTTGACTTGACTCTCCTGAAACAAAGTTCTTGGAAACAGACCCATACTTATCATTTAGCTTGATTAATTTGGCTTTGCTAATGGGTTTGCTTACAGCCGACGGATGAGGATTTTTATCATTCGATGGATAACACTTTTTGTTATCCGACGGATAGTCCTCATCATCCGTCGAGTCTACATCTGTCAGCAACCCATCTACCAAAATAGGTTCTAGTTTCTCTTTATTATTTTTCCAGGCTTCATCACAAAAAGACTCAATTCTTTGAACTTTAGTGATTTGAGCATGAACATCCCTGGATATTTTCCATGCTTTTAATCACCTCTTGTTCACGCTCGAGCTGCTTCTTCAAAATTTCTTCCTTTTTCAAGGACTCAGTTAATTCCTCCTTAATTCCTCCTTGGAAATCTTACACTCAATTTTTAGTTTCTCAAACTCAACAAACTGAGACAAGCACATTATTCCTCTCACTTAAAAACAAGTTGTTTTCTTTGATTTTAGCATTTTCTTTAGTGAGAGACTTAAGTGTAACACGCAAATGATACAATTCTGTAGACATGTCATTTATTGCATCATTACACTCAGCTTTGGATAAATGTGCAAGGTTTGTAGTGATTACCTGATTGCTTGAGGAACTTGTCTCTGTTTCATCAGACTTGGCCATTGGGGCTAGATTGACATAGCTGACATCTTCATCTTCATCCAAACCATCAGCTGCCCAGTCATTCTCTTGTGTAATAAAAGCCCTTTCCTTCTGTTTGAGTAGATCAAAGTATTTTTGCTTATAATCCACAGACTCAAACCTTTTCTTACTGGAATCTGACTTTCTACACTCATTTACAAAATGCCCTGCCAAGCCACATTTGAAACATTTGAATTTTGACTTATCCACCATGTTTCTATTTGGCTTGGCTGCTCCAAAGTTCTTCTTGAACTTGAGCTTGGCAAATCTTCTTGAAAGAAATGCTAGGTGCTCATCAATGTCCTCCATGTCATCTTGGCTCAATGAATCTTCACTTTCTGCAGCTAGCCCCTTACCCTTATTCTCACAGACCTTTGAAGTTGATTCTACAGCTTCCATCTTCACTTCCTTCTCCTTTTCCAGATCAGCAACTAGTGCAATGGATCCTCCTTTCTTCTTTCCTCTCTCCATTCTTTCATCCTACTCTTTCTCAAGCTCATAGGTCTTCAGAATGCCATACAGTCTCTCCAAAGTAAACTCCTTATAATCTTGTGAGTTTCTCAATGAGACTGTCATTGGTTTCCATTCCTTTGGAAGAGATCTGAGAAATTTTAGATTGGAGTCTTTAGTCTGATAGACTCTTCCATGCAACTTAAGAGCATTTAGTAGTTTTTGGAATCTACTAAAAATATCAGTGAGTGACTCACTTTCTTCATTGTGAAAATGCTCATATTGCTGAATCAGGAGCTGCATTTTATTTTCTCTTACTTGCTCAGTGCCATCACAAATTATCTGTATTGTGTCCCAAACTTCCTTGGCAGTTTTACAGTTGATGATGTTATCAAACATGTCTGCATCAACACCATTGAACAGAATGTTCATGACCTTTTTATCTTTCCTGACTTGTTCAATGTCAGGATCAGACCATTCATGCCTTGGCTTTGGAATAGATGGCTCGTTTCCTGTTGCAGCTCTCATTGGAATATGAGAGCCTCTTTCTATGCAGTCCACATAGGCCTCATCTTGAGAAAGCATATGAAAATGCATCTTTACCTTCCAATGATGGTAATTATCTTTATCAAGAAAATGAATCTTGACTCCAACATCTTTCTTGTTCATCTTGATGAATTGTTTTGATCTTTAAACTCTTTGTAGATTAAGAGCTTGCTCTGATACCAATTGTTAGTCCCTTAACAATATAGCAAGAATTACAGAAGGGGGGTTGAATGGAATTCTTGAACCTTTTTCTTGAAATAAAAATGTTCAACTCTATTATAGATGTATTTGTTTTGATTAGCACAATGCGGAATGTGAACTTAATTGATTCAAAACATAAGTAATTAAAAACATGAGTCTTTAAAAACTTTCTGGTGGATTTAAACAATTCAACCAAAGATATATATAATATATCGAGAGGACTCTGTGTGCAGAAATGCTCACAGCTGCTTACAAATGGAACAACCAAGAATATAGGAAATGCTAAGGATTCTGCTTACAAAGATTTCTCTGTTTTTGTGTTTTTCAGCTATCTCAGTTGTTTTTCTATTTGCTACTCTCTTGGTTTATATAATACCAAGATTGCAAAGTCAAAAAGACTGAACAAATATAAAATCTAGCAGTCTTAAGCTTTGCTGCTTTTCATCCCTATTACCCAGTTAATGGGCTTCCACAGTGTGTTTGTATACATCTCGACGGCTGTGTGTCAGCTTTCACTGTTCAACTGCTGTTTGAATTCTTCATATGATCATCCGTCGACTTTCAGAACATCCGTTGATGATTTAATTGATCATCCGTCGACTGCTATATTAAACATCCGTTGATAGTCATTTGATCATCCGTCGATGGCTTTGTTAATCATCCGTCGGTAGCTATTTTGGCACTTGACTCTATATCACTTATGCAGAATTACAAGACATCATTTATGTACAATTATTCAACCTATTCTGCATATCTAGTTAAAATCAACATGACTTATATGCTACTACAGATTCTATACAAAGGTGCATACATAATTGTGCTACAAACTTATTATTACATAAGCTACTCACTCGATGGATAATAAGTTAATCATCCGTCGGGACTATAATGAGTTATCCGTCGGGACTATAATTCTTATCCGTCGAGTGCTACATAATTTCACTAAGTAAAATCTACTTAGATCTTTTGTTTATGAAATCATCAAGTACACAACATATGCACAACATAATTATATATTAAGAGCGTGTTAATCTTGAAGTTTCAAAATAATAATTTTATTCAATCTCCACTAACCTATTCTATAAAGTTCTAACTAATTTTGCAGCCGGAAAGTGATAGGGAATCAAAAATTGAATAAATTAAGTGGAGATTTTCTTTTGCTATGAATTTAATTGTTGCATGCATTTTTTTAACGAGGCAAAATCACGTGCAAGGAATGATAATTAAAGAAATCCAACAGATTTCTTTACAAAGGCACCACTCCATCGAGAAATTAGTACACATAATCGGGATGTGCAGACTTCGAGATCTATGTTGATATTCATAGTCATGTCAAAATGAGGGGGAGATATAATAAGCTCATTATTACATGTGCTTAACACATGTACTCTTTTCCTTCACTAGGGTTTTTCTCACATGATTTTTCCTAGTAAGGTTTTAACGAGGCACGATGTTCTTATGAGTCATCTAAGGGGGAGTGTTATGTATTAATAGATGACTCTTAGCCTTTCATATGATTATCTTAATTACTAGCAACCTTTGGCTCTCCATATTCCTTGTAACATCCATTCTACTAGCCTATATAAGGCTTGCTCGTACTTTGTTTATTAATATAGAATAACAAGATGATCTCTTTCATCATTATCTTGTTCTCTCTCAATCTCTCTTATATATATATATTATATATAACATATATTTTATTAATTTTTCCAATTATATGATACTTGTAAACTTAAGCCAAAATTGGTCTAAGTTAACCGGTCATGGACGGAGTTGAATACTTATACTTACAAGTATAACTTATTCCCTTTATGTCTAAATGGATCCTCATACTTGAATATTATTGGTTTGTCCAAGTTTAGGTAAAGCGAAAAGAATTCATAAATTTTTTGATTAAAAAAGGAAAAATACATTTTTAAATATAAAACCAAAATATATATCATAAATACATCGCACTATTAAATTTTGAGTAAAGAATGACTAAAATATGCTATAAAGTTTGATATAAGGAAAAAATAACTGGGAAAAAAATATTTCAGTTTTTATGAAGTAAAATGTAAGACAAATTTTAAACTCAAAAGTTAATGATACAAAGACCTTATGATCCGTTTGGGGTTTATTAAAAAAAATAACTTATAATTTAAGTTAAAAAAATGTTATACAAGTAATATATAAATTATTATTTATAAGTTATTTAGTCGTTTGGATAATTTTACTTTTAAATTGTTAATGTGTTTGATAAATCTAATTCATAAGTTATTTTTAAAAAAAACAAATTTTAATAAAATTATTTAATATATTATAGTGGAACTGATATATTATAATAAAATTTAAAATACCAAATTTAAAATATTTTTTTAAATATATATGATAACCAAAAAATTCATAGTATTATAAATAAAATATTAAAATTTTGGTTTAACGATTTTGATTGGTAGACATTTATTAACTAACCAATTAACTCTTTGAACTAAGAGCATCTTCAATGTTAATAAAAATTGATAAATTGACAATTATGTAAAATTTTATTTAAGAATAAGGGTGAAAATTCTAATGGCATTAGCCAATCAAGTGTAATTAAGTATATTTTTTGTTAAGGGCAAGTATCATTTAATACTCCAAATTTTACATAATCTTTAAAATATTGTTACCTGAATGTCACCTACACTCCACATAAATAATTTAGCTAAAGATTTTGTACTATAAGAGGCTGTATCTGTTAATATACAGGTTTTTGATATGTTTCCAAACAAACAACCGAGAACAAATCAACATTATATCCAAGACAATGACAATGCAGATTGATCAGATATTCATTAGAAACTTAGTATTGTTCGGATTGATAGGTTTGTTGTATTTCTACTTTGACCGGGTATATTCTTCCTTGTTTATCTCAAACAAACTCTTTCTAGATAAACTTGTTTTGAACAAATCTACTTATCCTTATCAAGGTTTATCTATCTACAACAAACTAATGAATTATTCTCAAAGAATTATTCAAACGTTTTTTAAACATTCTGTTTTAACAAACATATATCTTATCCCGAATTTGAAAAATAAAATCATTAGTTCTTGACTCTATAAATACAACTCCATGTTTTCAGATTCTAGACTAATGCTTACACGCCCCATCTTTATATTCTGAAGATCATTCTTATTCTATATAAATTGAATACCCAGTTGAACAAGAACTTAGTTAAGTTGTAATTTCATATTCATATGATTGTACGTGTATCTATATCAACTTGTGTCGGGTTGTGGCAAAGGTTTGATTTCAGAGGATTAGCCAAGATAGTCAATGGGCTAGGTGATAGCAGTAGTGCTAGGTAGCAAGTGTGCTAAGGAAAAAGGTTTTCTGGCTATCCGTTCGTAATCAAAAAAAGATTGTAAGTTCTTTTATTGAAGTTGATATAATACATTCTCTATGCTAGTTGGCATAGGGGCTTGGATGTAGGCCATAGACTAGGAGTAGGGGCCGAACCAAGTGAAAACTCTTGTTGTTCTGCATTACTTTTATTTCTATTTATTATTGCTTTGCATTTTAGTAATTTATTTTCTGCAAAACTAGTTGAGACTGTCTCATAGCCTGTCTCATTCGTGAAATTGTCTATCCCATTTACATAAGAGACTGTTTCATTTGTCTTAACAGTTAGTTTAGCGAATATATATATATTGTGCCTTTGAATTTCATTTGTTATCAGAGCGGGTGCATTCAACTCTTTGTTTAGTGTTTATTTTTCTATCGATCCATGGCTCAATCAAATAGGTATTCGAACAATTATCCACCATTGCTTCTCGGTGCTGAAAACTATAACGATTGAAAATTTCGCATGAAAATCTTTCTCCAGCGTGATGCTTTTGAATGGGATGTTGTTGAGAATAGCTTTATGGTCCCAATGAAAGATGGCAAGCCTAAATCTCTCAAGTAACTTTCTCCTGAAGAAGTTAATTCTATGAATCATAATACTAGAGCTAAAAATTTACTTCTAAATGGAATGGTAGCTACTGAGCTACTTAAAGCGTCTACTTGTACCACGGCTAAACATATCTGGAATACTATCAAAGTCATCCATGAATGTACATCTAAGGTACGTGAAGTAAACTTGGAATTCTAATGAGTGATTATTGTTAGGAATATGTTGTGAACCTGATGATAAGTTGAAAAAACATCTTAGTAGATTTAACTTAGTATTTTTGTAGCTCTCGATGGATGTTCTACAACAGTCCCGACGGATGAACTTTATAGTCCTGACGGATGACAACTGAACATCCATCGAGAGTGTAGCTTATGTAAAAATAAGTCATGTAGCACATGCCTGCAAACAACAATGTATTAGTAGTTGCTGTAGGATTCTTTAAGTCATGTTGACTACTAGATTGATATGCAAAATAGGTTGGCTAATTGTAAATATAAGATGTCTTGTAATTCTGTATAAGTGAAATAGAGTCAAGTGACAGAAAGGCTCCTGACGGATGATCTACAAAGGCTCCCGACAGATAATCAACAAGGCTTCCAACGGATGACCAACATAGTCCCGACGGATGATCATAATTCAAAAGAGCAGTTGACAGTGACAACTGTTAGGGCGAAAACACGCGCTAATATTCACGCAAGTATACGCGTTCGCAAGTAATATAGAATACTTTCTAGTTCGTTCCCTCAGAGACTCAGACTAAATTATTGTCTAATTAAACTCACTCACCAATGTATGATTACTTCTCAATGTTAAGATAATAACACTTAAAATTGTTGATTAAATATTAACTATAATTAACTACTTAATTAACCACTTAACTAACACTTCAATTTATCAATAATAAAACACTCATGAGATCACAACTTCATTATTACTTCCTTCTATAGCCATTGTTATTACCTTTAGTATGTGACAGTGATGATATTAATCGAATAACACGAAACTGATAAAAGCCAACTTTCATTGTACTAATACCATTCTACCAAGCATCCACAATTAAGATAGAAGTTGAATAGTCATCAATTATGTTGAGTTCCTATATGTCTACAGAAATTGACAACACAACGATTTAAGCACAAGTTATTCCTTTTGATTACATAGGGCAAATAAAACTGTTAGAGTTACCCACTAATCATGCACAACGTACATGAACCTATGCTAGCATGGCAAGTTCTAAATCTCAAGATCCACCGTCGCTTCATAAGAGATTAACACCCTATCTTATATGTTCGTGACGCACATAAGACGAATACGCACAACCAATACTAGATATCATGCAATCATCACACACTAAAGTATTAAACAATTAACTAAAGAATTCCATAATAAATCCGTTGCAACCCCATGATCACGATTAGCCCATAATAGAACTTATCGCCATCATGGGTTCATATGAAATCATGATAAACAGACACAAGAAAATAATAACTAAACTAATTATATTAAAACAGAGTACGTCACAAGAGTAAATAAGTCAAAGCAAGAAAACTAGCATCCAACGTTACAACGAAACAAGAATCACAAGAAAATATGCTTCCTCTTCGTTGCAGTGTGCTAAATCGGTCTTCTTCCTTATCTCCTTCGCTTCTTGCGTAAAACACAATCTAAAACATAATCCCCTTAATACTCTCTATAAAAACGGCTCAAATCTACCTATATAATAGTCCCATAAAACTCAGATTACATAGAAGTTGGAAGCCAAACAGAAGTAGAAGTCTAAAATAATTTATCTTTTTCCCCGACCCTGCGCGGCCGCTCAGCATAGCTGCGCGGGCGCGCAGGTTGCTGCACGGACGCTCAGCATTGCTGTGCGGGCGCGCAGGCCTCTACTGGAAAAAATCCAGGTTTGCTCCGTTTCTTCACCGTAATCTGCCCATTCCTTTCCTCTCGCAATGGTGAACACATGCCAAGGCTTATTCTTGATGATTCCTCCCCCGAAATGCAACTAATACCCTGAAATGCATAAACACTAGAAAAACGCATCAAATACACAAAATACTTGATTTCAAGACACCAATTTAAGCCATTTTAAGACGTTCTAAGTGGTATAAAATGCCACTTATCACACCCCCAAACTTAAATCGATGCTTGTCCTCAAGCGTCACAGACTCAAAAACAAATAAAAATATGCATGAATGCAATCTATATGAAAATGCAACGATCCCCCTTACTACAATTAATCAACCAAATTGCCACATCTCAACGAATGCAGTTAGACAACTAAAGATCAATAAACTCATGCAAACGGACATACAGCCAGAAACGTGGTGTGTACAAATGCTTAACAGATATGCTTCGGAACTAGACCAATTACTATGACTAGACTATCCTCAAGGCAATCCTACGATTATACAAAGAATAAAAATCTAGGCACAAAGTGATATACAACACTACAAGAACTCTGGAGCTTACTACGGAATCGTGCTTTTTATTTACAACTCAAATGCTTATTTGACCGTGCAATGAGTGAGGTCCACAAAAGACTTATACAATGGTATCCATGTAACGAGCGTTAGGTTAGCAGATCCCAGACTCTAAAAGCCTTAGGTCACTAGGCACAAAGTCCCCTAAGAACTTAATAACTCGAATACCAAAGAGCCCACTCTTGATCAATTATGCCAATTTTTTTTTTTTAATAACTTCTGAGCAAGTGCGTTTCGCTCCATCTTGCTCAACCCTAGACTACTCGCAACATATGCGAGCCGGCTACTAGCCATTTAACGCCTAGCCACAACTAGCAACAACTTCCATATTTTTTTCTCCAAAATTTTTTCTTTTTTCATGTCTTTATCACTAAGAACCTATAATCGAATTCTAAGCATAATAAGTAGATTGACCTTGAAAACAACCAAATCATAACAATAATCTAGCCCTTACGCATTCTTTAAGACTTAGTGGACTTACAATTGTTTCTAGCATGCATATCAACCTACATAACTTAATATCACTTTAATGTTATCACTACACTCGCATCAATATCACAATTCAGTCGATAACTTATTGCAAAAGGGATCATGGTAAATGCATGAGCTACATGACATTCATAAAAAAAAACTAAATGGCATAAATTATGCAACTATATGAACTAAACTATCATGAATATGCAACTAAATGACACACACACAATATTCCTTAACTACCACCCCCAAACTAAAAATCTTCACTGTCCTCAGTGAAAGTAGTAGAAAGGAACACAGGGTATACCTACTCGGAGTCATCATCATCATCACCCTCAGTGGGTGGAGTATCAGGCGGTGGGTATGCAGAGTCCTCACCAAAAACTGGCCACTGGATATCAGCTCCAAGGCCTCGAAAAGCAGTCCCTAACGCAAGGGTGAGCTCCTGAGCAAACCTGCTCTGCGTCTCATACATGGCATCCATCCGCCGTGAAAGCCTCCTATACTGGGCATCAACCATCCCAGCACCCTCCTGAGATCTCGAAGAACCAGCCTCACCACGCCCTGGCCTAGCCATAGTAGCACCTCGTGCTGGACGCCCTCCTGGAAGACGATAACCCAGCCCATGCTCCTCAGGCTCACCACCGGTCCACTCCTGCATCCCATTCAGAGTGCCAGAATCAATCGGAGCTGCTGGCAACTGCAACTGCTCATGAGCCGGCCAGTTCACTCCCACTGCTCGGCATAGCTTCGTAACCGTGGATACATAAGGGATGTTCATATGCTTTGCTCCCCTCAAAAACTTCAGAATTCCTTGGTAGATAAACTCACCAAGGTCCACATAGTACTCATCATGCAGAATTCCCCACAACAACTGTTCATGGCGATCACCGGAAAGTGACGATACTCATTATTGCCTGGACTGTGGGTCCAAACTGTGCCCGGTCGACAGAGAGTCGCACAAATCAAATCCAAGTCAAAATCCTCAGCAGTCTTTTCATTCCAGTTCTCCTCCTCGGGCTTCCTCTCTCGCTGTCCAATCACACGGCGAATCACCGTAGGATGATAATCAACCGTCAGCCCACGGACTACAGAAAACCCATTCTTTTCAGCCTTCGTGTTCGCGTAGAACTCGCGAACAACGCTCATCGGTACTGCTTCGGGTGACTCACAAAAAGCTATCCACCCCTTCTCTGCAATCATGGGCAACAACTCACCATCCCTCCCTGATGGTTAAAAACCCCCTCTCCTTCAGAATCGGCTTCCCCAACAGCCTAGTGTACTCCTCCTCCGCAGCTCTGTCAGTTAACCGAGGCCTTGCAGCAGTACCCCTCGATGAATCAGCAGTAGGAACTGTGCTGCTACTGTCAATAGTGCGTGCTCTCTTGGGTGCCATTGATTCGTGAATAAAAGTGTGTAAGAACTGATTTTTGATGTTTGTGAGGAGGGTTTAAGTGTAGGAAGTTTTGTGGGAGATATGTGGGATAGGTGTATGTATATATAGGGTGTGGATTAGATTAGGGTTTGGGAATTAAGGGATAAAATGATGGGGTAGTGGGAACAATTCGTGGGTTTATGGGCTCTAAAACTGTTTTTGTGTTTTTTTTTTTTTTTTTTTGAACTGTAAAAAAATTTTCTGGAACTCGACCCCTGCGCGGCCGCTCAGCTATGCTGAGCGGCCCGCGCAGAGGGTCTCTGGAAATTTTTTTTTTCAGCCCCTGTTTTTCTGATTTTTTTGTGTTTTTGGATAGGTTTATTAACTTCTAAGGGTTCCTGTAACCAATATTTCATGGGTTTGCCTCCCACGCAGCGCTTCTTTTTTCGTCATTAGCTTGACATTCCGTACCTTTCTCAAGTAGTCAACAAAATGGCACTAACCACCTCTCGGTTTGCCATGTCCCCATAGTAGTGCTTCAACCGCTGACCGTTAACCTTGAATGCTTGGTCCGAATCATTCTCAAAAAATTTCCACCGCTCCATGTGGAAACACAGTTTTGATAATAAAAGGTCCAGAACCACCTTGATTTCAACTTCCCAGGAAAAAGTCGGAGCCGAGAGTTGAATAAAAAAACTTGTTGCCCTGGCACAAATAACTTAGGATGTAGCTTCCTATCGTGCCACCTC